>NC_054539.1:44944287-44971787 GCF_017654505.1 Polyodon spathula | reverse complement strand
TTTTAATTGGTAGAGGTCAAGACTCACATGTTTTAAATAAATAACCTTGCCCTATACAAAGTAAACATCATGCTAAATACCATAATTTCTTATTTTTATATTACCATCCCTTTGCAAGACTGTCTGAAAACAAGGACTGCAAACAGAGATATATTTAAACTAGCGTTGTTAACACATAATCACGTTTTAAAACGGTGTTGTTTTGCTAAAGCATGGGTTCCTTTCAAAACTGCACATGTGAATAGATGTGCACGGAGTGGAAACATGTATGGAATAGTTTTGTTTGCTACAAACACTTTATTTATGCATTTATTATTCTTCAATTAAAACAAACTTTTTAAACTTAAACAAAAATGTAAACGGTAGGGAATTTGGTGTTTCCAACTAGTGCCTTTTTTCCTCTTGGCTTTATATCATAGTTTGAGGAGAATTATTGTATGTCTGTTTTCACACAAAAGCATTTTATATTCAAATCTATTTTAGCAATCATGCCCTGCTGACAACTGTTAAAATATGCAGCCAGTGTTGACAAGAGCTTTTCAAACACTTCTGAGCTAAAGTGATTAGAGGACCAGAACAAAAAGTGTGATTCAGATCTATTTTAACATATTTAGCATACTGTTTTCCAATATTTAATGTATAAAACAATATTAATTCAAAAAGCAGCCCTTTAGCTGCCTATGTACAGTATTGTTATAGAGACATAATACATGTATGTCTGTCTGTTTAATATTTTGTGATTTCCATACAAATTATGCAATATAAACACAGGGGTACCAAACACGCATTAAGCACATACAGTTGTCTCGCATTATACCGCTCCCCTTGTATATCACCAGCTATTCTCTGAACAAATGGCACCAATATAAAAACAGTGCTATTTTTACCCGTTTTATCGCCACCCCGCTGTCTGCCACCCGCCAACAGAGTTGTGCAGTTAACCTTTGACTCGCTTTCCTAATTCATCATTAACTGAACGTTCATACCAATGTCATCAACACTCCCGCCCTTGATGGAACGGGTCGATTTGTTTAACCTGAAAAAGGCTTGACGCAATCTAAAATAAGTGCCTTTTATAAACCACAGAATTTTTTTTTTTTTTTTTTTTAATAAATAAATAAAAAGTACGGTAAGAGGTTTGTTTGTTTTACGTGCAAGTGTTTTTTTTTTTTTTTTACTTCGTTTAAAAAAAGTGTTTGCCTGTACATATTCAATGGGTTTTTTTATGCTTAAAAAGGAATGATGTTGAGCTTAAATTGCTTTGTGAAATAAATAGATGGCATCTTTCAATGGGGATAGTATTCATCAGTCTTACAGTCGTGCCACAAACAGTAAAGTGACCAGTATAGTAAAAACAAAACAAAAAAAAAGTATGCTTTTTTGTTTTTATGGAATTGTTAGACACTAAATGAGTGTTTAGTTTATATATTATATATATATATATATATATATATATATATATATATATATATAATTATATAAACTGTTCCTCAAAAGTAACTGTAATTGTATAACAAAAACAAAAAAATTAAACGTTTGAATTTATTGTAAAGATAAACGGTTGTATGTTTTTTTTTTTTTTGTTGTTTTGTTTTTTTTTACCCTCACTATAACGCCACCCTTGCTTGTTGCCCGTTTTTTTCCCATGGCCCTTACCTGGCGGTACAAAGAAGGCCGACTGTACAACTAGAATGAAAAAACTGCCTGAATAGAACAGCTGTAATTGCTGAAATACTTAATGACTTCCCGGAAATTGATTTGGATTTCAAACTGTTTTAAAATTTTGACTAGGATAGCGGTAGAGATGTAAAAATAGGTCTGGAAAGTTTCCTTTCAAAAACATTTCAGGTTTCAAAATGCCAGTACTTAAAGAGTAAGTAGCAGGGGTTCCGGAAAATATAGCATTATAAGTTCCCTACCTGTAATTTGTTGTTTCATTGTTAACATCCTGACAACTTTTTACACTTATAACTTTAAAGTCTGTTTCAAAGTTCTTTTCAAAATGTGGTTTCTAGTGCTCCGATAGTGTAAGGATTTTTGCCCACATTGTCAAACAGGTAACACGGCAATAACGATCCATGATGTGGTACGGAACAGAAAAGCCAGAGCACTTTTTGAAAAGAGCTTTGAAACAGACTTTAAAGTTATAAGTGTAAAAAGTTGTCAGGATGTTAACAATGAAAAAAAATTAAAAGGTACTTTATTTAAGTATTTGTAGCAACACTTGGGGATGCATAACACTATATTTTTAGGAATTATTGTATATACATTTATATCATCCAGATTTCCAACTCATATAGGATTTTCATTATAGCTTCTGACCTTTATTTTATACTTTCAATATTGGCACAGCTGGAGTTCAACATTTACAAAATGTCATAGAAAATATGGGTGAGCTTCAGAGACAAAAACATGTATTTGGCAGCAGGTTGTGTTGCCTTGAGAAACAGACATAGTAATGGAGTTTTGAACAGATTTAATTTTGGAGGATGCCAGACAAGAAACTGTAAAATGCTACTTCTGCACAGGCGCACATCCTAATGCTGTAATGAATACAGAAAAGGCACAATATGAGGAGTCATGCTTTAGCAATTAACATTAATCTGTTCTTTAGTTTCTTGCCACTGGCACCTTCTAAACACCTTGCAGGGATAAGCCAGGCATCAGTATGCAGGTGTATGCATGAGGCAGCAGCTGCTTTGTTACAGCACTTAGGGAAACATGTTTTCCCACAGTAACACCCACCACACATACTATCACAGCGACAGTGACCTAAACAGGATTCTGAAATTGCAGGTTTCACCAAATGCGCTGGGGGCCATATATTGTACCTTCCTGCCATCTGTGTACTTCCACCCAAAGACTGTGCTTAGAGGAACAGAAAACTGTATCATGCTGCATATAGTTGTGTGATTGTGAGCATTTGGAACATCTGTGCTTATTCACCCTCAGCATGCCACTATTTTAGTCGACTCTATCCCAAGGGCATGCACAAAGTTTTTGATGGTTGTCTTGTAGTTAAAGTCACATCATATTATGATTTACATTCACAAAACTATTGATTGGTTCTTTTTTTTTCTTTTGAACTGCTGATGATGTAGTTCCTCTGAGAACCTGGCCCATGAACACCTTTTGGGCGATGTTTGACAACTCCAATTTTTCGTTATCTTCAACAGTTCTGTATTTCAGTACCCATGACTAGAGCTGCTGTTATTGTACCAATGACAAGAAACATTGGCGTGGCTTACTGTATTTTGCTAAAAAAATTAAACTTTAAAAATGCAGCTTGCAATTACCAAAGATTTAAGCTGTGATGCGCATACACATTGAACAAACAATACTGAACAAAGAATTATTAACAAATATACAGTAGCATACATTACTTAGAATGATGTACTACAGAATGCTTCAATATCCTGAATTACATTTCTCAATACCTTTGCTTAATTCGAAAGACAGTCTTGGTCCCAAATTTTCTCCATATAAAACATGTGCATCCTGAATTTAATTCAACACCATGATTTACGCAATACTTATTACTGGTACCGTAGGGATAAAAAATATTAAAGAGACTAGTGGATAACTCGACACCTCTGACTGGAAACGGCTCATTCATTCATAACTACCAAGTGCAGCTGGTTACAGTGTCAGTTCAAATGAATTAAAAGCAAAAAATGAGTTCTTGTTCAATTGGCTTTAAGCTCAGGTTATTCTGGATAACAAGCTTGTCAGCAGACCTTTCAAAGCACATGTTTTTGCACGCAAAACACTCAACAATGCTTGATTTCTGTGTGAAACAAAGTAAACAAAAAAAAAAGTTGTTTATTATTATTTTTTGTTCACCAAGTTAATTGACATGGGGTATTAATATACTGTATTTGTGTGCTTAAGTAATAATACATTGTTTCTGTTTTTTTTTTTTTGGCAAAATGCTTTTTAAATACAGTTTATTAGAACATTAAACATTTAAAATTTTTATCAGCACTAAATATGTATTCATAAATATCAGTGCTCATGAAACAGTACTTTTGTACAGTGTGCTAATTGTACAATTGACTTTTAGCTATTTACAAAAATGCAGTAAAACCACACTGACAGAATAATTGGGATTGTTAGAGGTCCCTGAGGACTAAGTTTGGGAATCACTGTTCTGCTCTAAGCTCATGAGGAGCAACATATAAAAGTGCATGGAAGGGCTTGCTTAATAATTAATTAAACATTTGGGACCTCAAGGGTTGTTTCATGTCTCTCTCGATAATGTTTGATGAAGTAAGTTCCAGCCTTAACAGAAATGTATCACATACATAGTACTGTGTTTTGCATAATGTAGGAATACCTAGTGATGTCTTAGATGAGGACAATGAGGCTCTAGAGACTCAATGAAGCGAGGGAGGAGGAAGATGTTCCTGAAGTTGCTTTACCAGCTGTTGTTTCAATCCATATCTTGCCATTTTTGTGTGAATTCTTAATACACCGCCGGTGGGAAATTATAAGCAGTATGGGCTCATGCAAAATATTAAGCAGGTTTGAAAATTCTTATAAATATTTTTAGCTTTAGTAAGCCCATTATCCTTGCAATGCACCATGTTGAAGTAGCACGCGATGGATGCGTGGATACAAGGTAAGAGCACTTCACCTAGAGTACAACACAGGACTTGGTTGAATAAATCCCCAACAGTAAACACTTTTTTGTCATTCAAGTTAAATTGGTGCATGCGAACAACTTATGTGGCACCATTGGTAATTTCTCTGCTACTTGATTTACACACAAGTACAGGGGCTTGAATTTCAGCGTGGGATCACAGGAATCACGCATTTTCCAAGGTACTCCTGCATATCTGCAACTTTCAGTGCGGGAAAATCCTGCAGAGATAATTTAATACACTAAGCTACTGTATTTTTCACCCAATATAGAATGCCTGAAACGCTACAACAGTCTGTAAGGAAGCGGGTGTCAGTGACGAAAGTACTATGAGCCGCATTCTGAGTAGTTCTGGTTAAAATAAATAAAAAAATAAAAGTAGTGCTGGATATTTTAAGTGCCGCAATACTTTATTCTCTCGTACGTGATTCTCGGCCGTTATCGTTAAGCATTATAGAAACTTAGCACACTGCAGTATAAGTAAACCGTTTTGGGGAAAAAAAAAAAAAAAAAAAACTCAGCCCCATTCATTTTGGGGCGCCAGCTCACCAAAGGTTACACACATATTACTCAGGGACCACAAAAGCCACCTATGGCTTGTTTAAAAGTACTGACTCTGGGCTTTCCAAAGAGGTATTCAGTGTGTGAATGCTGTACTCCTAGCTGGAACTACCACTGCCTGAAATGAAGGCTCTCATCATGTGACAGAGTTCACAGCTTAGGTTCGATTTTGAGTCTATTGCTCCATCACTGTAGCACCTAGACTGAAAGGGGTGGTATCGTTGGAAAGCTTAGAAGCTCAGCTCCCTCACGCCCCAATGTTCATTTCATACTGAGGTTCAATGGTGCATTTTTTTTTTTTTTTTAAATCATCTATGATTACAACATATATATCGTAGTGACCAAACATGATTTATTTTTGGAAAAGCATTGGTTTTTTTTTTGTTTTTTGTGGGTTTTTTTTTTTACATACATTCTCATCTCTGCCACATATAGTATGCCTGATCCTGTTGCAACTCACACAATATGAAAAGGACATTTTGTGGCCTTTCATATGATATGTTACATGCATGCAGTACACATTGTCCAGTAGTTAAACATACATAAATGAAAACAGTGAAAAACAGGCAGAAAGGGCTGAGTGTAAAAAAAAAAAAAATGGAACACAGATTAAAAAGAAAAGCACCTTTTTCTTGTGCTGCAGCAAAAACTTCACATCAGGCAATGACAAAAGCAATGGAGAGTGCTCTGTCTCACAGCGATGAACAGCCGTTAGGCCTTTGCAATTCCCCCTAACATTTTGGAATCTCCCCACAGGGGGGAAATCCTCCCAGTGCACAAAAATGAAATTCAAGCCCTGCAAGTATAGAACATTATTTTGGTTTAATTAATGTCAAACACTGATTCAGTCTGAACTAAAACTCAGTAATTGGTAGTAGGTACACGTAAATGCCCATGTGACATACTAACTACTTAAGGTTAGCATTATTTACAGACATTAATTAATTTGCTAGCACAGTCAAACTCTGCTATAACGTACCACATTCGGACCAGAATTAGTTTTTACTTTGTAAGTAAGGTACGTTATTTCAAAAAATGCCTTTATTGCAATACATATGGGGAAAAGTAGTCTATTTTTGGAAACTGCAACACATGTAATACATAGAAAAAGGGACAAAAATGTATTTGACAAATTTTGAACATTTGGAAGTTAAAAATAACAAATGATTAGCTAAAGTATTATTTTCAAGTAACTTATTTACAGTACCGTATTAAGAAAAAACTAACTATTAAATAAGTTTTAAAGCAGCGATAACAAGTTTGGGATTTTGTCTGTCCATTCTACATATGTTTTAATAAAATGATGGTGTTCAACAAGCTCTGATGACAAAATGCAAAAAAGATCTGCCTCAGTTAAAATAAACACACACACACACACACACACACACACACACACACACACACACACACACACACAGGCAATTGTTACCGCTAAGATCATGGATAACATTACCGAAACATAACAAAAGAAAATTAAAGAAGAAAGATTAATTAATGTGCAAGGACTGTATAAATTATAAATATTTACACACCAACTGCTTGAATGACATTAAAACATATGCCACAGAAACTTAATTACATTCTGGTTGTTTGCATTAGGATTTCAGATCTGCTCGAATATAAGAGCGTATTGTATATAATGATATGATCGTTTAAGTGAATGGAAATTGTTGCCATATCCCCAAAAATTATACTTTAACGTTGGCGTGGAGACAAATATAACATTGTTGCATAGATACTGCAATCACATATCCCTATATTTATAAAAAAAATCAAAATTAGTCAATTAAACATAGAAGGAGAATATCATATAGTACACAGCTACCTTACATGGTCCTTTCTTACTGCAGAGCCAAGTCATGGCTCCTATTTTGCACTTTTGCCAGCCCTTTCTCATAACTTTGATTCCAGACAAGTGTTCATTTAAAAATAATTTTAAAAATCTACAATACCATAAATTCATTTTTAAAAAGGAAACACTCCCCCCACCCCCAGATGTGTTGCTCATCTAAGAAAAACAAAACAAAAAATACCTTTCCTCTGATTGATAGTTTTGTTTATGTCTGCAAGGAGCCTGTAGTTTGTACATCATCTCACACAATGTACTCTATATAGCTCAAAGTCAGAATCAGAGGCGTATTTAGAAGCCTATCCAATACACAAGTAGAGTAGCACAGTACTGACAGCACACAAGTCTTCTCATAGCAGGAATTTCTTGATTGCCTTGTGTAGGAAACTCAGATACAAGTCCTTACAGATAAGAGATAGTGGTTGAAACTCTCATGACATTTGACTTTGTCGCTATTTAATAAAAAAGCTGGTGACAACAAACAGCCTTGAGCTCAACACAGGATGGGAATTTTCACTTTCAACAGCTGCCAAAGAGAATTAGAAAGGGCTGGCAAAGTGTTCTTCAAAGTTTGGAAAGAATTCAAATTAACAGAAACTTATCTTATTCTCTCTTATAAATCTTGTAATAGTTTAACATAAAAAACATTTGTGTCTCCAAGTTGGCGGATCACAAATCAACAAGAAAAATAAGATTTGTTCAACTGCACAAAATGAATCATTGTGACCAACCTTAATCATTATATATATATATAGATACACACACTTGAAAAGTCTCAGACATGTTGCATTTTCCTACTCTGATGCATTACGCGTAGGCTTGCTACTATTCAATTTTTTTTTTCGATCTTTATTTTTCAATTGAAGCAGAGAATGGGTGAAATTGACCTTTATGCTTAAAAAAAACCCACCAGACTTTTTATGCCATTGAGAAACGTCTCATTTAGCAAAACATGCACTTATTATCCAGTCTCCACCCCTCTCATGCTTCAGCACAGCTGGAGTCACTGAAGGCAGGGCAGACGAGCCCACTTTGTGCTGACGCAGAGACTTCAGCCGTCGCTCAGGGTATTGTGCATAACACTTAAGTGTTTTTCTCTTGCACCCCATTTTCAAATCAAACCAGTAACTGTCACCGTATATATACCTATAGCAAAAGCCTACCTAAACCTTAACCCACTAATTTCAAAGTAGGTGCTTTGAATGACAGGCGCTGTAGCTGCAAATGAAAGTGTACAGTCGGTGCAGGTTTGATGACTGATGGTCATTTAAATGAATGACAGCATTCTAACACTGACTCAGTCAATGAGATCTGTCAGAATAGGATGAAATGACTGACAGTGAAATGACTTACAGCGATCAGCGAAACATCGTTTTAGTACTGGTTTAACTTGCAGATAGGAATACTTTTTGTCTGGTCTGACTTTCCAGTTTGGTTTCTGAAAGCTGTTTATTTATGTTTTCTTCAGCAGCCTCTGTAGTAGCCTTTTGTTTAATGTGTGATTCTGAAGCTAAATAGTGATCGATTGTATTTTCTCCAAAGACACATTAAGATATGCAAAACAATTACACACCTCAATCTGCATGCACAGTTTCTTTGGGAAATACCTTGAACCTATCATAAGCCGAAATATACTTTGCTTTTTTTGTCATCTATTTCTATTATTTCACCTCCAAAGCTGAAAACTAGATTTTAGCAACCTAAATAAAAACAATGCAGCACCAACTTTGTCCCACCCACTACCGCACAGTAGAGGTCACAGAAAAGCAGTACAGATGCACTGATAGGCTGATTAAAACTTTGTTGTCAATTGCAATAGCAAACAACGTTAATCGCTTTGGATAACTTTTTTTTGTAAATATTATTTGTGGACTTTTTGTTTGTTTTTTGCTTACGTGCAAAGCACACAGCACAGCGAAGGAATAAAAAAGGGCTTCTACAGAAGGAAGATACATAGTTTGCGTCGCTTGTGTTGTGCAGTTTTTCATTTAAACAAGGTTTTTTATTTGTTTTTTTCTCCGTACCAGTCCGTTATGCATTGGCCCTTAAAAGAGGTGAATTTCACGGTGACCCCTGATTTCCGTGAAATTGCAATTTAGGTAGACCCCTACTTTTAGGTAATAAGAATACCTTTTAAATAATAATAATATCAGTAATAAAACAAACCTAAATGAGGTGGGTGCAGTAATTGTATCAATTAAATATGCAATTAAAACCAAGATTAAGATTAAAAAAAAAAACTAAATCACTTTATTACAAACCCCCTCAAATGAAGTCATCACATTGAGCGTCCTTCCTCTCTATACACAATAAATCAAAAAAGCAGACAACAGAAAATAAATTGCAAAATATACTACAGAAACAAAAATCGCCATAAAAACTTTGCTTTCTGTGTTTTCTGACTTCCTAAAATTCAAACAAATCCAACTCGGCAATGTAAATAAATAAGACGTTCACAAACTCAACGGGCTCCTCTGAAAAAACTATGCTGCTGTGAGAAAGTCATACTAACAGTTCTATGCCATAAAAACTAACAGGGCTGGCACCAGTTCTTTTTGGGCCCCAGGCACAGACCACCAAAAAAAAGTAAGTAAGGTCATTTAGGGCAAATGCAGTAGGTGCTTAAAATATTACTTGAAAATTATAATTGTAAGCCGATTCAAATAGCTTAAACAGAGTTATATTCTTCAAGAGCATTTCCACTGAGCATATTTTAAAAGTACTACTAAATTAATGTAAGGTGTTGATCGCATATACCCCTGGGGTCACAGTTAACTTAAGTTAACGCATTTGTGATTTTTTTTTAAGACCAAAGCGTCTTCATTTCATCAGATTGCAGAATTATGAAAATCTTTTCCTATACCAACACTATTTAAAAAAAAAAAAAAATTCTAATTATGTGTTTATAATTTTAAAATATTGGTCACAGCCTACTTTAATACAATTATAATTCTTAATACATCTGTAAGTACAGTTGGTTTTCCATTAAACAGACTGTATCTTAGTTGCAATCAAAGCAGATTTTTTAAAAAAAATGAAAGTCCAAAGCAGGCATTTGCTGAAGTTTTTATTCTTATCCTGGATCAAAAAAGTCATTGATGATTTCTTGTGTATTTTCCCAGCTTTAAATGGAAGGGGCATTTCAAAACAGCTCTGGAGTGACAGGTGCATTATCAATAATTACCCCACTCCTGCTGCCGAGCAGCTGTATATACACTCTCATCACATCTAATGACTCACAAGTTGAACTGCAGAAGAGGCCATGTCTGACTAGGGCCGGATACCTATAAAAGTCTGCCATCAAACAAGAGACCCAAATATATTTTTTGTCTCATTCCCAGTCGGCTTAATACACAGCGAACTGCAAAACCGTATTCTAATCATAGATAATAGTTGCACTTCCCGGTTTGGATACACCTCTATTAGACTAGCTTCGAGTATATAGAACAAAAAGTGTATATACACAAGCTACGTACAAGTGAAAAAAGACTTTCACTGATTATTAGGGAATTCTCCCGCTTTACTTAGCAAAATCACTGATTGTTACTGTTGAAAGCAACTCAATTCATATAGCTACATGTAAAGGTAGTTTTGATTGATTGACACTAGCTGTTACGCTGACAGCAAGATGTTCCCACCAGTACATATTTTCAGACTGCTGGAGCAGCTACACCACCAGCCATTTTTATTTCTATTTAAAAAAATGTTATTTATTTTTTATTAAAAAAATTATATTGTAAAAAAAATATCCTAATGAATAACCAGAAACAAATACACAGTGTATATATTGATCACAAACAGTACACACATGTTACGAATTTCATGTAATACAGCAAAGATTGTACAGGTTTCACCAGTACCAGGTCATAACAGCACTGCAAGCTCAGTCAGAATGCGGGAGAAGTTTGACAAGGCCTGGAACATGAATACACACAAAACATCAACTTGCATTGCAAATAGAGGCAGTTTAGATTTGGGTTGTACTCACACTTTGCTGGAAGGTCATAGCCACAGGTAATCTTGGCTTTACCAGTCCCGCAGCCGTTCAGAGTATGGCATTCATCGAACAGACAGGATCCAGCAGCTCTGTGTATACAGCCATCCACTGAAACAAAGCCAACAGCAACGTAAGGCTAACTACTTCATCAATGCTATTCACTGTTTGTATTACAATAATTGCAAGAAACTGTGTTTAGTCACCACATACTAAAATGAAGTAGTATTATGGGTATTAAGCTTCAGAATTAGTTTAACAAATTGTATTTTATAAATAAATAAAGTTTTATATTTATGAAACTGTACTTTACTGTTGTTAATGAAATTTCTATAACCCAGAACAGTTTCAGGAATAGCAACCTTGATTGTATTAATAAAAATTAACATTATTTTAATAACTTGTGAGTTATAGCTTTGTAAATAGAGTAAGTAATAAAGCATTAAGGTACAAGAGGGCATGGGTTACCATGGACATTGTCACTGCTTCGAGCGTTGTTAGGTACAAGGCGTAGCCGATTACCTGCAACCAACCAAGCAGTGACAATATACACGGTAACCCACACACTCAAGTACCTTAATGCTTTTATAAAATAGATTTACTAACGTATTATAGACAAATAAAAGAGAAAGATTTATTAAGAAATTTGAAGGATAACCTTCCGCAGGAAAAGAATTTTTGTTCTCAATGTCTGCATAATTAGCCAGATTCTTACTTGCACAATGAAGTGTCTGTGATGTTTCAAACCAAAAAAACTAGCATATGAAACCTAGTAGTATTTTTTAATCTTGAAACCAAAATACTGAACAGCTGCTTATAATTTTCGTCTATCTAGTTTAGTCATTATTTCTCTCAAATTATAGTAAGTAGTTAATTGTCACATTACGATTTGCAGGTTTTGTTTTTTATGTGTCCACTAAACTATGACATAGACAGACCTCAGTCCTCTTAAACATATTGACAAAAACCACTGGCTAATATTGTTAAAAGTAAAACCTAAAACTAAAAAGAAAAAGACCTATCACATAACAAAAAGCCTGACAGATTTGCCCTACAGCAGCGGCTTTCAAACTGGGGTACGCAAGCTCTCGTCAGGGGGTACACGACAACAAATCCTGTAATGGCGGGCAACTCATTTTACCACGTTGTAGTACTTTGTGACTTACCAATTGAATCAACAATGCTGAATCTCCTTTCAAATAAAACCACAGCTGTAAAGCCACTTCCTTTCTGTTGAGTGAGGTTAACTCACTGCTGACAGTGCGCTGACCGTTGAGCACAAACATGGTTAATTTACATACTTAAATAGCAGGGCTGTGGTTACTACAGTCTGTAGGCTAAAAAAAATAAAATAAAAAAATTCAAAGATTGTCATTGTATGATGTTGCTTTTTTAAAAAAAATATGTAGTACTTACTAGATAAGTTTACTTTCTGGAGTTTAAATGTTCAGTGGTAGTAGTTTAATCAGTTCAGTGTTTTATCTACCTTTATGTTTTTAAATAACAGTATTATTGAGTTCAGGCAGCTGGGACGCCCTACTGTAGACATCGAAATCACTCACTTGCTCTGTGCTGGAGCTGGAGCGACACAACTGTCACCTTTACTTGCAAAGCTTCCATGTGTTTTTTTTCATTCTTATTTAATTCGTTGAAGAACTCATTTGTCGTGTGAGTGCATTAACCTACACTTCCAAACCAGTAATTACTAATAAAAGCAAAAGTACAATATTATTATTTTTATTATTATTATTAGTAGTAGTAGTATTATTATAAAAATGGAATTGCAGGATTAAAAAATAAAAAGTGTATGGTGGAAAGTGTATGGAATTGGATTCCCTACTCCACACCTATGTGTTCATATCATACAGTGAGTGCTCATCAACAAGTTTTAATTGTCTTACAGCTGACTGACATGAACAGAGGACTGCACTAAACACTTTAGCATGTCAGTATTTTGCTAAAAGTCATTTTTGACTGGCTGATATAAATATCCCCTTTCTACTTTCAACAAATTAGCTTTTGGAAATATTCACCTAAAACAACATGCTTATTCTGGCTAGAGTCGATACTGCACAAGACACACATAGCATTTAAAAAAAAAAAGCCTATATTTGTAACAAAAAAAAAAATCTGTTTTCTCTCTACACTTCTGCATTAGTTGTTAGAAAAGACTTGCTTTCTGATTTTGTTTTAAATTGGAACCTTACTTTTGTTTGTCAAAAGCATTTTTGGCATACTTATTGGAGTGTGGATTTTGAAATAATATGACATCGCATTTTTCGTTGGTCCAGTTAACTAATTGTATTTCATTTAGCTTGTTTTTAACAGCAGTTTTCCATTTACAGTTTTCCACATTTTTATCCTGTTTTCATAGGTATATTATGACCCTATCTCAGATGGGGGTACACAGTAGACTAGATTATTTGGAAAGGGGTACGGGGCCTAAAAAATTTGAAAACCACTGATCTACAGGTAGAGGATTCAACAATTAACATAGTATACATAAGAACTACAATAAAAAATAAAACATGTGTTACAGTAGTTTCTCATATGCTTTGTTATAACAAGCAGGACATCTGGTAAATCACCACACACTGTTCAACCTAATACATCTGAAATGTAGTGCTATATTGCACTTTTCTTTCACAAAAAATGACGATGTCAGTAAAAATAAAAAATAAAACCTTGGAAGCTATTGTACCGGGAGACCATAGTTTGTTAAGGAGAAGACCCTGCTGAGTGACAGTGCATTGTGCACAAAAAGACAGAAAGACAGAAATCCAATTATCCATCTCCAAAGGCTGACACCCTGCTACGAGCTGGACATCAATCATATGTGCAAATCGGAAGATTCCGTATGTGTTATTTCTGCACCACCCCTGTTGAAGATTACCTCACAATGCCTGAGGTCAAGTGCCTTGCAGTTCTTAGAATCCTGTAAACATTTTTTACCAAGAGAAAACAGGTTGATGATTTATACTTATATTTTATATGCTACACCATTTGACTAAAAATCATTTCCTTAACTGAACAAAGAAGTGCAAATTGCATAAACACATTAACATTCATTTTGTTAGGTTCTTTAATATATGACTATTTTGAAATGCACAAATAACTTAAATGTAATACGGTTTCTTCCAAAGATTTGGCTTTAATATTGCACCTTGCCTACATCTTAACTTGTTAAAATGTAGGACTATAATTACCTGGTTAAACTGGAGTAGAATAACATTAGGCAAATACTAGGCAATAATTTTAATAAAGTAAAGTGCAGCAACAGGATACAGACTGATTTTAACAGCAATGTGACACACTAACTGAACCTAAAACCAGCAGTCATGCACTTGACTGAAACAAGAAAAAATAAAGTTACTCAAGGATAGTTTTACTTTTTATTTGCATTAAACCAGATTTCAGTTAAATACATTTACACCTCCTAGTTGTCTGGTTGTGGCAATACTTACTCACAGTTCATAATAAGGAGACACAGGTGTGAATCCCATGCTGTCTGCTTACTTATCAGACATGTGGCACATTGTCATGCAGCTGGATACGTGCAAATCTCAGAAAATGTTAGATGATCATAACCCTGGTTCCCTGAAGTAGAAATGTAACTAATACCGTATGGGTATTAACCTCCTAAAGACCCGAAACCTGTACAAAATATATCAAAGCTGCTAGCAGAGCCTGTGATGCAGTCATGGCCTTGCCCCGAGGGCATAAAATGACAGCAGTCACAGACCTCAGCATCATTTTTCCTTCAAGCCACTCAGTCAGTACTCACACGAGACTGAGGGAAGCCTGCTTGTTAGAATGAATTAACAGCCCTCATAATGGTGATGCAGAGCCGTCACCAAAACTGCATCATGCTGTGGGAGGGTTTGCAAGAAACCAGACCCGAAGCAGCCTCTCGGTCCTGTGCCGCACTGCTGAACCCAGCAGTTGCTCTCACTACAAATGTGCCACAGCACGCATCGCAGACAAGCCTGCTCTTAACCTCTGAAATTACAGAAAAATACAAAGACAAAAGAATAAAATAACTCCAGCCGGAGCTATTGCAGCCTGGTTGAGAGCACAAAGTCAGTGGACATAGGTTCCTTGATCCCTGGGAAGGGGCTTCATGTGGGGCACAAGGCCGCAGCGGGACGTAACAAAAGGCTGTATTGCATAATATACGCGCAATTGATTTTTTTTAAAAAACGATTACAGCGTGAATAAATTACTGCATAAATTATGTAAATACAAAAATTTGCAAAAACAATAATCATAAGCAAAAGTACTTATCTGATAGGCTCCTCCTGTCGCTGAGGTCTGTGAGCACAGAGTGCATTTTATGCCCTCGGGGGCAGGCCATGACTGCGTCGCAGGCTCTGTGAGCAGCTTTTGATATATTTTATTCAGGTTTCAAGTCTTTACGAGATAGACACCGATTCGATAATGGTTACATTTCGTACTTGAAAGGGAAACACTTATGTGACTATTTTAATGATCTAAACCACTAGTACTCAGTAGCTTTCAGTCCATTCCAAATCATGACATTATTCCAGCCAGGTCCTTAATTACTTATTTGAACACCTGCAGTATAATAGGTTACATTTTACAAATAAAACACTTCAGGACACTAAGACAGGTCACCTCTAAACCACAAATAAACTGATTTTAAATCAACAAGTGAAGTCAGTGTTAATTGCGAGAGCGGCTTCAATATAAGTATTTAAGTGTTTATTTGTGGGGAGCAATTTCATCTGGGGAGAATTAACTACAAGAATTAAAACCATAGTGCTTGCAATTTTATATGGTAAACAATATCTATCTAAATAGGGTAATTCCATCATTATACAGAACTTTAAACTCACCTGCACTCATTTTTTGTTTAACCTTGGGGTTATGTTTCTATTTATTTAATATTTCTTATTGATTTACACAGCCACGCAATCAGACAAAAAAGCAAATCTGCAATAGGTCTGATTGATGGAAAAATCCTCACAGGAAGTAATTCCCACTGCTGGAAGGATGTGTGCTTTTGGTAACTTGCAATTAAAAAAAAATGTAATTAATTTAGCGTCAGTTCACGGAATTCATACTCACTTTACATGTTGAATAAAATCAATTCATTTTTGGTTTAAAAAACATGAGGTGAAAAACATGCCCTGTATTTTTCACCTCAAGATTATGGAGCCATGTGACAAGGGTACACCTCATCCCTGTACGTATTTGTATTATTTTGTATTTGTGTTGCATTATTATTTAAAATGTATTGTTTAATTATTATTTATTGATGTTTTGTTTGGTAGGAAAGGAGTTAAAAACCTTCCCTGCTAGAAAATGCTTGTGTAGAATGTGGCCAGTTTGAGGACAGCCACATCAATATAAAAAGCTGCAGCTTTGGCTGATCGAGGAGAGTGCGTTCAGAGGCGGAACGAGACGTGAGTGAAAGAGAAAGCCAGATGGCAAGCCTAGAGCTAGCTGAAATCAAACCATGTGGCCTACAGGATACCAAGATGCAGCACACATCTAGTGTTGCACTTTAAACTTCAACTTCAGGATGCTCAAAAGGCACTTTAAAATAGCTGAGGAAAAAAAGAAATCATCTTTCTGCTATTTTTTCCACAACTGTTTTCAGTGTTTTGAGGAGGTAACTCCTCTCAACTAAATACTAGTGAGACTATCCACCAGCTGCACAAAGCAATGCAGTCCTATTAGTCTATAAACTGAAAACAGCACATTGCTTTAGCTATGCAGTTCTTCATCCTGATCCATGGGGGATTGTTAAGTATAATAAATTATTTATCATTTTTAGCTAGGAAGTTGGACAACTTAGCTACATTTAAGCTTGGTTGACACCGGTTCACATAACAACCAGTGAAATATATGCGCCTACAGTTGCCTATTCCTCCAGTTTATGTGACAGTTCTCACTGGCAGATGCTGTTTTTCTGTGCTGCCATCCAGGCAGAGAAGGTACAGTAAGATACAGGCATGAAACTGCCCAGCTATCTGGTCCTGGGGACGTTACAATTGGCTGGTCTAACCCACACAATCAGGTCTCTGTCGAATTTGATCATATCCCACTCTGAGCCTGGCAATGCATCACCTACTTTCTTTATAGCTGACAAACACTTTATTGCTAGATGGATGGTGTTTTCAATGAAGTCTTAGGACAGTGCATCTTCCTCCCAGTAAGTCAGGAGAACCATCACAAATACAGTGGATTAGAAACAGGTGTGGCTTGCAAATGCACATGAAGAAAGGAACTGGCAGGACAGTGATTATTAAAATGACTATTCTCTTCCCCCAGATCCTTCATAAGATTTCCTGTACCAATATTTCATAGCAGATTCAAAGCAATTGTATATATTGTAACAAGGAGGAGTGGGGGGGGGGAATAGCCTCTCTTCCAGAAATGTGTATTTGTTTATTTATTTATTTGTTTAATTAGTATTTATTAGTTAATTATCCCATGCACCTGGCTATTACTGTAAATTAGAACCAGGTTCAGGGTTGCTGCTGTGTGAAGGAGCCTGATTGAAGGTGTGCTCAACCGTAGAAAAAAAAAAAAAAAGTTACTGTGTACAGCCTTTTTGTGTGATTTGTTTAAAAACTATATGTTTTTGTTTTTGTTTGTTTTTTTGTTTTTTTTTAACAGGTAAACAGCTTAGCTGTCCTGTGTATTAGTGTGGTTCCTGTGTGTGTAGTCAGTGCTCCAAAACGGAGTCAGGTTTTGTTTTCATTTTGGTTTTGTTTTTTAAAAATAGCGCATGAACTTTTGTGTCCTGGGGTCAATTTTTAAAAGGGGCGTTGTTTGGCGCCTCTCGCTTCGAACTAAGTGATAAGTGTATATATATATATATATATATATATATATATATATATATATATATATATATATATATATATATATATATATATATAATACATATATATATATATATATATATACATACACATATATTATATATATATATATATATATATATAAATCAAGGGAAAGTGTGTTTGAAAACAAACAGTGGCGGTATATATAAATAAAGAAAAATGTATTTTTGTATAATTCTAAATAATGATTTCAGGATGTTTCAGACAAAAGCACTTCTTCAGCTGTATATAAAAAGTAAACAGTGCTGTAAAGTTATTATTCTTTAGAATAGAGTAATCATTCCAAGAGATTCCAAAGTTCCCAGTTTGAAGATAAACTCACGTTCCCTGTGTTTCCGAGCAGCATTTGATTCACAGCACTGACTGATCCCACAGATGGTGATGCCTTCAGCGGTGTGGTTGTTGAAATGTCTGGCTCGTGGAAATGCAGTGGCGTTGATTCAAATGCTTCGTAAACGTTCCATAAAGCAATCTGCTCAACGCCTTTTAGTTTCCCCAATGTACAGTTGGCTGCATTTCTTGCAGATAATGTAAAATACTATTCCTTTAGAGGTGCATGTCAAAGGTTCATGGGTGTTGAGTATTGATTTAGTGCCTCTGATCTCAGTTTGATTGTGTTAATCTGTTTACAGGTAGCACATCGTGGTCTTTTGCATAGATGTGCGCCTTTTAAAAGTTCCCCCAGAAGGACGAATCTCACTGTGGACAACAGATTCTCTTAGATTCTTGTCTCTTCTATATGGTATCAGTAGGGGGAGTCTTGAAAATAGGCACTGCAGATGGGTCTTGCTGTAAAAGTTTCTTTGCATAATTTTCTGTAATTATCTGTTGGTAGGGTTATAAGTGAGGACCAAAGGAATTATATTATTTGCATGTTCTTTACTGTTATAATATAAAGCATGCTTTCTGTTTATATTACCGCTTATGGCGATAAAGTCATCATCGCTGCAAATGCGTCGTCAAAATTGTGAATAGGGAATCAAGTCACAGCAAGCATTTTGGTGTTATAAGTCATACCACAGACAAAAATGAGAATTGGTTGGTTTGTAGTAGATAGTGGTGTTAATGGCGAAATTTTATATTTTATATATATATATATATATATATATATATATATATATATATATATATATATATATATATATATATATATATATATATACACACACACACACACACACACACACACACACACACACACACACACAGTGCCTTGCAAAAGTATTTCGGACCCCTAACCAATTCTCTCATATTACTGAATTACAAATGGTACATTGAAATTTAGTTCTGTTTGGTATTTTGTTTTTAAACACTGAAACTCAGAATCAATTATTGTAAGGTGACATTGGTTTTATGTTGGGAAATATTTTTAAGAAAAATAAAAAACTGAAATATCTTGCTTGCCTAAGTATTCAACCCCTGTGCTGTGGAAGCTCCCAGTTCGCACTGATGAAAGAAATTGCCCCAACGAGGACACAATTACCTTGCCATTGACCTCCACCTGTGAACCATTAAAGTTACTGTCACATTTTCTGGATAAAAACCCCACTGCTGAAGGATCATTGGTAAGGCCGTGAATATGAAGGAAAATTAAGACCAAAGAGCGTTCTACAAAAGTTAGACACAAAGTAATACAAATGCATAGATTAGGGAAAGGGTACAAAATAATATCCAAGTGTTTGGATAGCCCAGTGAGCACAGTTGGATCAATAATCAGGAAGTGGAAGCTGCATCACACCACCCAGGCACTGCCAAGAAAAGGCCGTCCCTCAAAACTCAGCACTCAAACAAGAAGGAGACTTGTGAGAAAGCCAGAGAGAGGCCAAAAATCACTTTGAAGGAGCTACAGAGTTCAGTGGCTGGGAGTGGAGTAATTGTGCACCAGCCAACCATATCAAGAGATCTGCATAACACTGGCCTGTATGGGAGGGTGGCAAGAAAGAAGCCGTTACTCAAAAAGTACCATCTGAAAGCACATCTGGAGTTTGCCAGAAAGCATGAGAGTGACCCAGCTGTGATGTGGGAAAAGGTTTTGTGGTCAGATGAGACCAAGGTAGAGCTTTCTGGCCAAAACTCAA
Organism: Polyodon spathula; assembly: GCF_017654505.1. Taxonomy (NCBI): domain Eukaryota; kingdom Metazoa; phylum Chordata; class Actinopteri; order Acipenseriformes; family Polyodontidae; genus Polyodon; species Polyodon spathula. The sequence continues at coordinate 44,951,788 of NC_054539.1, read as the reverse complement.
AGCGCTATGTGTGGTGCAAACCTAACACTGCCCATGCTTCAAGACACACCATCCCTACAGTGAAGTATGGTGGTGGCAGCATCATGCTGTGGGGATGCTTCTCATCAGCAGGGACTGGGCATCGTCTTACAATTGAAGGAAGAATGGATGGAGCAAAATACAGGAAAATACTGCAACAGAATCTGCTTCAGTCCGCTAAAAAACTGAAGCTTGGGAGGAAATTCACCTTTCAGCAGGACAATGATCCCAAGCACAAGGCCAAAGCAACACTGGAGTGGCTCAAGAACAAAAAGGTGAATGTATTACAGTGGCCCAGTCAATATCCTGATCTCAATCCCATTGAGAATCTGTGGCACTATTTGAAAATTGTGGTCCACAAGCATCGTCCAACCAACCTGAACAACCTGGAGCAAATCTGCCAAGAAGAATGGACCAAAATCACTCCGACACTGTGTGCAAAGCTGGTACATACTTACCTCAAAAGACTTAAAGCTGTTATTGCAGCAAAAGGTGGCTCTACCAAATATTAATGTGTGGGGATTGAATACTTTTGCAAGCAAGATATTTCAGTTTTTTATTTTTCTTAAAAATATTTCCCAACATAAAACCAATGTCACCTTACAATAATTGATTTTGAGTTTCAGTGCTTTAAAATAAAATATCAAACAGAACGAAATTTCAATGTATCATTTGTAATTCAGTAATATGACAGAATTGGTCAGGGGTCTGAATACTTTTGCAAGGCACTGTGTGTGTGTGTGTGTGTGTGTGTGTGTGTGTGTGTGTGTGTGTGTGTGTATATATATAAAATTTCGCCATTAACACCACTATCTACTACAAACCAACCAATTATCATTCTTATCTGTGGTATGATTTATAACACCAAAATGCTTGCTGTGACTTGATTCCCTATTCACAATTTTGACGACGCATTTGCAGCGATGATGACTTTATCGCCATAAGCGGTAATATAAACAGAAAGCATGCTTTATATTATAACAGTAAAGAACATGCAAATAATATAATTCCTTTGGTCCTCACTTATAACCCTACCAACAGATAATTACAGAAAATTATGCAAAGAAACTTTTACAGCAAGACCCATCTGCAGTGCCTATTTTCAAGACTCCCCCTACTGATACCATATAGAAGAGACATGAATCTAAGAGAATCTGTTGTCCACAGTGAGATTCGTCCTTCTGGGGGAACTTCTAAAAGGCGCACATCTATGCAAAAGACCACGATGTGCTACCTGTAAACAGATTAACACAATCAAACTGAGATCAGAGGCACTAAATCAACACTCAACACCCATGAACTTTTGACATGCACCTCTAAAGGAATAGTATATTACATTATCTGCAAGAAATGCAACCAACTGTACATTGGGGAAACTAAAAGGCGTTGAGCAGATTGCTTTATGGAACGTTTACGAAGCATTTGAATCAACGCCACTGCATTTCCACGAGCCAGACATTTCAACAACCACACCGCTGAAGGCATCACCATCTGTGGGATCAGTCAGTGCTGTGAAGCAAATGCTGCTCAGAAACACAGGGAACATATATATATATATATATATATATATATATATATATATATATATATATATATATATATATATATATATATATATATATATATATATATATATATATATATATATAAGCCGTACCGTCGGCTTGGGCAGAGAATCCGTGACCGGGTACCCACCCCATGTGAAATACACTTTTTATGTGAAAAATACCCGGGTAATGTTTTAAGTGCATGATACATATTTAAATACTATATAGTACAAATACATTTAGTTCCTTCAGATCTGTAGAGTTGTGTACCTTTTTCAGTACTGGAAACATCAAAATAATTATAATAAAACACCTCAGTTTAAATACAGTTATTAATGTTAAATACACACCATGATGAGGGATTCTTTGCAACATATATTGGCCATATTCCGCTGTTGTTGTCAACATGGCTGTCATGTTCAGTTTTAAAACTAAAGCAGTAGTACAGCACCGCTATTACATTATGGACTGTCGCAATAGTTACCTCAAATTGAGCCAGCTGTGTTTTGGCAGACATCACAAAACAGATGTGTCTTATGTTGTAACAATAAAGTGCCGTTCCTGATCACTAAATTCTGTCTTCTGAATACAAAACAATGGCATCCAAGCAAAGCACTGGTGGAATTTCTTTATTAAGCAGGAGAAAATAGAATTTGCAAACTCTGCCAAGGAAATACAGTAATCCTTCGCCAACCGCTGGGGTTACGTTCTTGACAACCCCCGCGGTTGGCAAAACTGCAGTTTGTAAATACTAGATCTTATGGGAAACAGAGGGTTAGGCTCTCCACGGCCGCGGTTACACTTATCAAAGCCTATCTAAGTTGCATTTTCCTTCACTAAACACAAATGAAAAACACAGTAACAGTAGGCCAGGGTGTCCTCAGCTCACTGCGCACCAGTGACCGCTGTAGTCTGGCTGGGGGCCTGCAGGCTTGCCTGCAAGCTGCCCAGAGCTGCGTTGTCCTCCGACGCTGTAGCTTTAAGGTGGATGCACGGTGACTATGTAGTGTGAAAAGAAACGGTCGGTTGACTGCACACACTTCGGAGGACGGCGTGTGTTCATCTTCGCTGCTGCCGAGTCAGCGCAGGGGTGGTAGCAGTGAGCTGAGCCTAAAAATAATTGAATATGCCAAACTGGCAGAAAATGATCAGATAATTGGCAACTACTACATCATTAATTTAACCCTTTGAACAGCCTGTCTACTGCATGCGCTTGATTATTATGAGTACAGCTTACAAACCAGATTCCGAATACAAATTCCGAATGCTTGAATTAGGTCGCCACGTAGTCTTCTTTGTTCAAGACTGAACAGATTCAATTCTTTTAGCCTGTCTGCATATGACATGCCTTTTAAACCTGAAATAATTCTGGTCGCTCTTCTTTGCACTCTTTCTAGAGCAGCAATATCTTTTTTATAGCGAGGTGACCAGAACTGCATACAATATTCAAGATGAGGTCTTACTAGTGCATTGTACAGTTTTAACATTACTTCCCTTGATTTAAATTCAACACTTTTCACAATGTATCCAAGCATCTTGTTAGCCTTTTTTATAGCTTCCCCACATTGTCTAGATGAAGACATTTCTGAGTCAACAAAAACTCCTAGGTCTTTTTCATAGATACCTTCTCCAATTTCAGTATCTCACATATGATATTTATAATGTACATTTTTATTTCCTGTGTGCAGTACCTTACACTTTAGTCATAAGAAAAGGTTTTGACTAAAAAATAACAGACAATAAACAATAAATAACAGGGTGGAACTACCACAACAACACATCCTAACAAAAAGGCTGAACTAGAGAGAGAACAAGAGAGAGGCATGAATAAATCATATTCGGGTAAACAGGTTGTGGGGGCAGAGGGAGTGAGAGTGTCTAATGCTTCAGCATATGATTCTCCTTGAAGCATGGAGCAACGCACAGAGCTTGGGGCCTCCTCTTCGCTGCCACTTGATGTTGATAGTAAATATTCGTTGTTTATATCTTCACTGACATACTCGTTGACATCTGATTCAGGGAAAGATTGTATGTATTTGAATTTAAAATCTGAACGTGAATTCAGTATTATTACTAATACTTCTTTCTCACTAAGCGATTTTTGCCGGTTTACAAACACTGTTGACATTTTTGTGACTGGGATAATTATATGTAATTCAGTCAATATCTGGCAGAGGGTGCAAGGAACCTATAAATGGTGTTACAGAAACCTTGTGTTACAATATCATGTGATGAGAGGTTTTGCAGGCTCAGTAATTAGGCTTCCCAGCCAAAGGCAAAACATTTTGCTACTGCGTCCTTGCAATTTTTCAATAAAACCTTTCGAAATCTTTTTCTTGAGAACCGGTGAAGCGATTGATCTGAAACTTGGCATATATCATCAGCATCCAAACCCGCATCAAGTTTGCAAAGCAGAAGTTTCTGCAAAAATGTTAATGTCGAAATGGCTGCCAAACACTTTAACGAAACGCGCCCTTAACAGCAAACTGCTGCTATTTGAACACCGTTTGACCAACAAACTCCAAACTTGGTAGTTATTGTCCCAGTAACAATGGGATACAAATATGTCAAAATGGTTGTGTTTTATAAAACAAGGTGGCTGCCTGGTGTATGTTTACGTCTGAAATTTAAAACTACCTCAGTTGACAAATTATTTACTTGACTAACCGAAACTTCACAAGCATCATCCTTGACACTGTAATACAACTGACTTAAGAAACTGGTGTGACGCATTTCTTCTTGAAACCTCCCAAAATTTTCTTCTTTGGCACCGCTGAAGTGATTGATCTGACACTTGGCAGATATTATCAGCATCCAAACCTGCTTGCAAAGCAGAAGCTGCTGTGATACAATTCAATAGTAAAATGGCTGCCGCAAATTTCATCGAAACGCGCCGTTAAGAGCAGACTGCTTTTATTTGAAAACCTTCTGACCAACAGACTCTAAACTTGGTAGCCATCATTCCGGTGACAGCGGAATACAAATATGTTAAAATGGTTATGTTTCATGAAACAATACATTACATGTTTTCTTCTTATATTTAAAACTGCTTCAGTTTAAAAACTACATTTTCAAAAATGGCATTTGTGCTTTAAACAAGATGGCCGCCTGATGCATCTTCTGTGAAACTGTTGAAGTTGCTGATTTTAAACTTGGCATATTGAGTGGCATATTGAGAACTAAACACGCTTAGACGGGTACTGATACTGGAGCTTGGGAGCGGTAAAACTGCCTGGCAGTTCTAGTTCAAGTTTAAAGCTGCAGAACGTACCGGTATGTTCATACTCCCTGGGGACCAGAGAGCAGTGAACATACCAGTACGTTCGTACTACTCAAAGGGTTAAAAAATAAATAAATACTTAAATTGATACCCGGGTAGTAAAGAGAGACCCGGGTAGCATGGGGTAATTTAAAACCCGACGGGTACCGGGTTTTCAGGTACCTGTGCCGACCTCCAAGATAGATAGATAGATAGATAGATAGATAGAGAGATAGATAGATAGATAGATAGTGGTAATTTAGAAAAGATAACACCAGGCTTTGCAGTATTTATAAGACTTTAATTAACTATAAGTTAATTAGGGGAGTGACGTGCTGTGTGCTGGGGGCAATTCCTCATCCAGAACTTAACTTTCAAACCTTTCAAGACCCAGAGACCTTGATTGCTTTCTAACCTTCTGACGCAGCAGGTCAACATACAGTATGAGGGCAATGTGTTCCACCAAAGCAGCAAATTAGAATCTATAAATAAAAGCCATGAATCACTGTCCTTTTATACAGTAATGTAATCTAGGTCATCTGCCTATATGAAATATTCCAGAGAAATGGCCATACTGCCCATTCTTGTAAAAATATTAATGAACCTAAATATGCAGCTCTCGATGAAAACAGATTTTTTTTTTTTTTTTTTGTATTTTGTTAATTAGATTTGGCTTTTTTCCCTGTTTATTCCCAGATTACCCTTAAGCAGGTGCTCACTGTTGCCTTCAGTGACTTTCCATGTGAGGGAGGCTGACAGCTAAGTAGCACTGTACTCCCTCAGGCAGCAAAGTCCCATTTCTGCTTCTGGGATATTACTGAGCACCTTGACTCAGCTTCTGAGACTCCACTAAGCACTTTCATTCTATTCAGCACTGAGCTCCTTGGCTCACCTCCCAGCGCCAGCATGATGCACACTGCTATATCCCCTCAGTTCAGCAAAGCACTTTGGCTCTCCTCTTGGGACAGCAATGTACACGTTTGGTATCATTTTGGGACTACATCAATCAACTTGGTTCAGATCCTTAGACAAAACCCTTCAAAACAGCTTGGCTCAAAATTCACAGGGTCTATTCCAACAAGCCAGTGGTCCTCAAGTATTTTCCTGTGGGCATAGTTTAGTTTTTTAGTTTTTTTTTTTCTCAGCGGCCAGAATGTTGTGCCCACAGCTCCATCTGACACTATCTGGAATACTGCAATACCAATCTAGTGGTGCAAACCAAAGTTGTTACAATCTTTGATGTGATGTGCTTTTTATTTATTTTTAAGGGAAGTCCCTCATCCTTAAGAGTACATCTATATATTAATGACTACTACACTATGCAACGCAATGCCCTGTGGTTACAATCAAAGGTGCAAAGGCAGCTTTAAATCCCCAGAGTTAAGTTCCAGGGCGTCAGCAGTGAGCCCTTTGACTTTACTCAATGGTCAACATATAACACCTTGGGGTTGATTTTAATAATATAAACAGCAGCGGATCTAACTAACAGTGTCCTTAAACTCATAAACCTGATCTAACACAGACTTATCCCTGTACTTTTATTGTAATGAAGTTAATAATGACTCAATAAAATCACCACTACGGAAAAACACACACACATACGGAGGAATATAGAGTTAAAAGTCAGCTGTATTTATATACTACTCCTTTTAAAATAATGACTAAAGACACTTGACTGTGATAAGGAGGCTCTGAACGTTCAGACAGCCTTAAAATGCAGTGGCTTTTGCTCTCTAAAGAGTGTTAATCTGTAATTTCACCCCCAGACTAAATAACTTTTACCTTTTTCATAGAGAAAGGCAGTGTTCTGCATAACCAAGATTGAGAGTTTCTACATCAACATATTTTCTAGTATGAGATAGATAGATTTAAAACTGGTTCTTAGCTGCTTAGGTTGAAAGCCCAAGAGCTCACATATATATCATAATATAATATATATATATATATATATATATATATATATATATATATATATATATATATATATATAATATATATATATATTAAAAATGAGTGTGGCATGCACAGCCATCTTTATCTATAATAATAAGTTACTTTGCCCGATTGCCACATAACATATTGGGGGGAAAAAGATTTGCTCTCAGCAATGAAAATAAAAAAAAAATTTAACTTATGTTAAAAAAAAACACTTGTCCTGCATTAGTACAAACAGATATAGCACCCTATGTCTGCCTTATCATTGTTAAACATGTTTACTAAAATGTGGTTCTTAAACGAGACCTACAGGGGATTAATGCACTTGTAAAACAAAATGAGGTAAGAGAAGTCCTGCCAATAACACAGACTCCTTTCGACTTTTCTCTATCTTTGTAAGCTTCTCACATTACTTAGCTTTTCTGGGCCACCGCTTCACACCTCTTGGGGACAAACAGCCCATAAGTACTGATGTAAATTATCGTTTAATGCTGACCTCCCCCTGCTAATATGTTGAACTGGTGACAGGTTGTTTTAAAACAATCTTTTCCCTGTCCTTTAAAATCCTTGGGGAAGCTGTACATTTCTAACTAAAAAAAAAGCTGCTACTATGAGATGTGCTAATGGCAATACCCTGTACAATATTTCAACAGCATTTTTCCGACTGCCCCTTGGACCTTTTAACTATGCTGTTTTCATTCATGTGTGCCTACATGAGCTGCAAAACATCTGCTACTGTCCA
>NC_054539.1:44711787-44941787 GCF_017654505.1 Polyodon spathula | reverse complement strand
ACACACACACACACACACCTGAGGGAATACTATTGTTACCGATGGGGCTATAATAAGTGAGACATATGACTTTATATATTTTGTTTAAATATCGCTGATACAGCATATATAAATAAATATTGACATACATTTTGTTTAAATATAGCTGATACAGCATAAGTAAATACATAAATAACAAATAAATAACAAAATGTTTTTTTTTTTAAGTTCATACTGTATAGTTAAAGTGTTTCTCTGCCAGTGCTTCATACATACAAGTTTATATCCCATACATATTTGTTTACATCTGTCGAGTTGAATTTGTTTGAATTTCATAAAGTCAGAAAACAGTGACAGTGACATTTTAAACACCATTTTAGTGTTTGGAGCATCTTTCTTTTGTAGTATGTTTTGCAATTCATTTTCTGCTAAGGTCGCAGAATCGCTATTCAGCAGTTTCTTCACATTAAGCCTCATTTTCTCTTATTTTGATGTGTGGAGATGAAAGGCGTTCCTTTGAAAAGGGACGAGACAGACAGTGATGCGAACCAATCACATGACTATTGCCTGGTGATGTAAGGATATTCAATCTATAAGGCAATAGTTGAATCTATTTTTGCTCCGATGGTGAGGTTTTAACCAAATCACATGTCGATAAAATTGGTTTAGTGTACAGCTTAAAGGTTGGTATATATTTATATATATAATATTATATTATATATATATTATGTATATATACTATATATATACTTTGAGATATTATATATAAAAATGTGTATGATAACTTTGAGTTACATTTTACACGTGTATTTTATGAATGAATATTGTATGAATTATTAGTCTAAAAACGTGTAACTTTCCTAAGTTATCTTTTTATTTATTTATTTTATTTATTTATTTTTAATAATCTTTAAGTTAGGTTAAAACCGATTAATAAAAATTTAAAAAATCACTTAGATTCGTTTCTGCTTAAATCTAAAATATGTTTGACCACCATTGTATATCCTAACAGAATCTGCGATGAAAATTGCTGCTGTCTGGCTGTCACAGGTTTCTGGTGATGATCGGCCAAGTCGTAGCACTGCGAATGTTTTATGAAACCCAGTTTTTTATTTTATTTGCGAGGTGCTTACGATAGCAAATCGTCACAAATTGTTTTTCTGAAACGGGCCCCAGGTTTCTCATTGAGGAAAGGGACCTGTCTATAATTAGTCTGTTTTTACAGATACAGAATTAAAAACAAACAAAAGTAACTATATTTTAATAAAGCTAACTATTAGCACTAGCCAAATGGCTTAGCACTGTAGAATCCTGTATTAAAAAAATAAATAAATAAATAAATAAACTCCTTGGAAAACTGCAAACTTTTATCAGAATAAACAGAGTAGTTAAAACAGTTATTACTTTATGGTGGCATTGAATCCTGCTTACAATAAAAATGTTCGAGTCTATACACATCCTAGTTACAATACCTTTCAGTATGCACTTGATATAAATTACGCGCACTTAAACATAAACAATGTGATGTGGCAAACCATGGATCAGATTTTTATTTATTTATTTCTTTCTTTTAATATGGCCTAAAAAAATTAAAATGTTGCACTAAGTTCCAAAATGTGGAAATCATTTTTCACTTCTACACATAGAAGTATTAAGTTTATAATTCACACAAAAATACACTAAAAATCATAACAGTTTACAGTTTGCTGGTTTCCCCTCTCCTTTGTGATTTACAATGCAATTTTCTACCCAACTAATTTCACTAAAGGAGATAATGGCTTGAATGTAAGGCTAATCAAGTGCCAATCAGGTCTCTGTGAAGCACAGAATGTCAAATATTGAACTTTTTCTTTTTTTTTACAAGTCATAAAATTGATTTAATGTTCAATTGTCTGCCATCAACGTACTGCAATGAAAATGTAATCTTAATGAAGCATTCTTATTTCTCCAGTGGATTACCAAACAAAGAGCTTTCATTTTTATTTTATTTTTTTACTTTTGCCTTAAATAATATTCCAACTCTAATTCTTGTACTAATGCCGGATTAGTACACTTAGCTGTGTAACTGTCAGTCACAATGGGTAGTTAATCAAGCAGGGTCTTCCACCAAAATACTTTAGCTATGTTTCTTTCATTTAAGTTTTTATTAGACTTTGGACATATAGCTATATATACAGTGTCTATAGAAAGTCTACGCCCCGTTTAATTTGTTTCACATTTTGTTGTATCAGTGCCTCAAGAGTTTCATACATTTAAATGAGGATTTTTTTTTTTTCAGAAGTTTTTATTAAGAAAAAAATTCTATGTTAAAAATACAAAACTGAAAGATCATAACTGGATAAGTCTCCACCCCCTGAGTTAATACTTGGTGGAATCACCTTTGGCAGCAATTACAGCTGTGAGTCTGTTGGGATAGGTCTCTACCAACTTTGCACACCTAGATTTGGCAATATTTCTTCTTTACAAAACTGTTCAAGCTCTGTCAAGTTCCTTGGGGAGAGTTGGTGGACAGCAATGTTCAAGCCATGCTACAAATTTGATTGGATTTAGGTCAGGGCTCTGACTGGACCACTCAAGGACATGTACCTTTTTGTTCCTTAGCCACTCCAGTATAGCATTGGCTGTGTGTTTTGGGTCGTTGCCATGCTGAAAGGTGAACTTCCGTCCCAGTTTCAGCTTTCTGGCAGAGGGCAGCAGGTTTTCCTCAAGGACTTCTCTGTACTTTGATCCATTCATTTTCTCTTCTATCCTGACAAGTGCCCCAGTCCCTGCTGATGAGGAACATCCCCATAACATGATGCTGCCACCACCACCACGCTTCACAGTAGGGATGGCGTTCTTTGGGTGATGCGCTGTGTTGTATTGTGTTTGCGCCAAACATAATGCTATGCATTTAGGCCAAAAAGTTCAATTTTAGTTTCATCCGACCATAAAAAAAATGTTGCCACATGGCTACAGAACGTCTCGAGTGTTTTTTTTTTTTTTTTTTTTTTTTTGCATACTTCAAAACGGGATTTAAAGGGAGCTTCCTTGAGTAATGTCTTCCTTCTTGCCACCTTACCATAAAGGTCAGAATTGTGGAGTGCTTGGGATATTGTTGTCACATGCACACTTTGACCAGTCTTGGCCAAAAAAGCCTGTAGCTCTTGCAAAGTTGCCATTGGGCTGTTGGTAGCCTCTCTGATCAGTCTCCTTCTTGCTCAGTCATCCAGTTTAGAGGGACGGCCTGATCTAGGCAGGGTCAAGGTGATGCCATACACCTTACACTTCTTAATAATCGTCTTGACCGTGCTCCAAAGGATATTCAAGGCCTTTAATATTTTTTTTTTATACCCATCCCCTGATCTGTGCCTTTCAACAACTTTGTCCCGGAGTTCTTTTGAAAGTGGCTTGGTGCTCATGGTTGAGTCTTTGTTTTGAAATGCACTACCAAGCAGAGGGAACCTACAGGAACTGCTGAATTTATCCTGCAATCATGTGAATCACTACAATCAAACACAGGTGGAGGCCACTTAACTTGGTGTGTGATTTTGAAGGCGATTGGTTACACCTGAGCTAATTTAGGATTGCTATTACAAGGAAGGTGGACACTTATCCATCCAATGTATTTCAGTTTTTATTTTCAATTCATTTTCCACAAATTTCTAGAATACATCTTTTTCACTTGGAAGTTGTGGGGCAGGATGTGTAGATAAATGAAAGGAAAAAAACTACTTTAATGCATTTTAATTCCAGGCTATAAGGCAGTGGTGCACAACTCAGGTCATGGAGGGCCAGTGGTCCTCCTGGTTTTTGTTCTAACCATACCCTAAATTAGTTAATTGGACCAATTAAGCTGCTAATGAGATTCACTAAAGTACTTAAGGTGCAGTTGGAATAAAAACCTGCAGGGATACCGGCCTTCCAGGACCGAGTTGTGCACCACTGCTAAAAGGCAACAAAAGGTGCAAATTTTGAAAGGGGGTGTAGACTTTCTATATGCACTGTACATATACATATAGCTTATCACTTGAATAGCTAACTTACTTGTTGGCATTTCCTCAATAGGTAAATCGTCACTTACATTTTAAAGAAATAAATAAAAATACAGTATGCTGCCACTTAATAGTGGATCAATATTGTGATCTTGCCCCAAAAAATAAAAAAAACAAAACGTAGTTCAGTAGATAAATATTTTGACAAACTGTTTCAATGGGGGAGTTTCCATGTGTGTTCTAACTTTTCTCAATACATTGTGCTCGAGCCAAATGAAAAATGGCCCTATACATTTCAGGTTTCCATTGGCTCCGTTTATTTTACTTAAAGGAAAGGAGGAGGTCGATATGCAAATTAGCCATGCGTAGCGTTCTCGTGCTGTTTTCTTAGACAGCTCAGGAAAATGTGGTTTCTATGCACAGAGAACAGGTACACCAGAGAATCTCACCTAGAAATCCATGGTGACATCTTGTTTGAGTGAAACTCTAAAGCACAGTGTTAAGCTCATGTAATAAAGCTGTGATTTGTAAATGCCTCGTGCCTGGTTGTATTCATAATGTTTTACTGCCCTTGCCCAAACTGTTTTTCAAAGGTCCTTTGGTGGGGTGGCATATCATTAATAATATTTAAACTAAATTTATCACACGACTTATTAATTAAAGAAAAAAGAAAATAATTAACCTGGAGGTATATAATGAAACTGTACAACCCAGCTACTGCAGATCACCATGGCTGAAAACCGGTGGAGATGTAGAATTAAAGAGATCTGTGCCAGACGCCTTCAATGTATGCTCCCAAGGCTGTCTGGATTGGGAGCAGTGGACATTCTCATGTGAAATGAGAATTACCATGTGAAAATGGGTGTAGATTTCCCGCATTTTACGTCATGCTCACAAGTAAATTAGATTAATCCTATCCCTCTCTGTGGCCGTTATTTTCGGCCACAAACCTGATCCTGTCAAGCTGTTCTCCCAAACATGCACGAATATCGCCACTTCACGTATAAATAACCACACATGAAAACTTCCCCAATGTCTAAAAAAAACAACATTGCCTGGCCAAAAATAAATTACCTTGTACCACAATGTGTCTTAGCATAGAAACAGGTATGAGTTATCCAGTGCTGAAGGTTTCTGAGGTTGGGGTAATTATAGCATGTCTGTTGTTTGTTAAAATATGTCACATATGTCGGTGGGCTCGATACATGCAGACGTAATGATTTTCTACATTTCTGCTATTCCATGAACACCAGGTAAACTGTCTTGATGGACTCATTGGTCAATGCAAGGTCACTATCATGCCTGTTGTGAAGTCCTTCAGATGATTTCTTCTGAATGACTCCACACAAGTCTCATACAACAGATCTACTGGGTCACATGACATAACAAATGTCCAGATACAAAGATCTGGAGTTTTTCCATTTTATTAACATTCTACAACTCTTTTGCCATCTGCGCAAAGCCAGCTCAAGACCCATTGTTCAGTTTTGTCAGGTCGGCAAGGGGTGAAAACAAGGCTTTTCTCAGGCCTCCATGACGTTCTTTGGGCTTGATATCAGGGTATTGCAGGGCAATCTACGTAAAATACACTGAAGGTCTAAGCAACTGAAGGCACAAGCTCCAGTAGGCTCTGACTATCTTCCAATTTTTAAACCTGCCAAGTCTTAATTCTGATCCAGCTCAGACTGTGAAACTGAATTATTAGAGTCAGGTGCACTGTGTACATCACCTTACTTGTCATGTACTGTAATTGAGTGTGGTTTGCATAAAATATGATTCGATTAGGCTCAATTCTAACATGGGTGGAAATGGAGGGTAACCTTTCATAAAGTTGCCATACTTTACATTAAATAGTATAGCGGTACTTGAAAAGGCTACAGATAGCACCAGCATATTTGTGGAAAGAAATGCTACCCTGTTTAAAAAGACATTTGTGATTCTTAGTTGTTCAAATAGCATTTAATTAAGTATAACCTTTTAATTTAATTGCAGTCGTCAACAACTCAATAATAACATATTTATATACAAAGGGAACTCAAGACTAAATACAGCAGGATCCCCTGACTCTGGCAGATTCAACCATGCTGTGAATGCTTGAGTAACATACTCAGCCAAAGTGGAAGGGGCACTCACCAACCCGTCTGGCCAATGTGGTGAGTTATGGCCAACCCTCCCATGATGAAAACACAGACAAAACCATGGCCCTCATTCCCCAGAGGCTGGATTGCCGCTGACTGCGAGAGCGGCCTGTTAGGCATGAAGGCAGAGGGTACTAAGAATCACAGGGTTACAATTTTAGACTGCCACAGAACACTGACCCTGGCCACGTAAAACTGCAGATCTCTTTCAGGTGAAGCAAGACTTCAAGAGTTGGAAGAACTTGGAACAATCAAGTGGGGCATCGTAGGACTAAGCGAAGTACAGTGAAAAGACAAAGGACTACTAGAACTCAAGAGTGGACATCTTCTCTTCTACCGAGGCACTACGGATGGACGATAAGAGGCGTTTGATTCATTTTCCACAAGAGAATCAAGAATAACTTAGTAAAGACTGACAGCAAATCAGAGAGGTCCACAAGACTGATAGTGAAAATTTTAAGGACATATGAACTTCAGGTCACCTGCACCAACAAGCAGCTATTAGGATGAAGAAGTCGAAGATTTTTAGGAAGACATATAAGAACTGCATAAAAATGGAGGGAGCCACTATAAGTTCATCACCAGTGACTTCAACGCCAAAATAGGAGCCCAGGAAGAAGACGAGAATTCGGTCATCAAATTTAGACATAGCGACAGGAACGAGAGGGGCAACAGACTAGTCGAATTTGCAGAGAACAAGAACTTATTCATCATGAACACCTTCCAGAAGAAACCTATCAGGAAATGGACCCAACAGAGCGAAGAATGAAATTGACTACATAATCACCAACAATAATCATAATCATAAGCAAACAGGATTTAGGTGTGGATTTAACACAATGGATCACCTTCAAGTTGTACGGCAAGTAATTCAAAACAGCAATGAGTACAAACTACCACTTTGCTTGGGATTCATCGACTATGAAAAAGCCTTTGACTGTTTCCACAAGATCTGTATTAAGCTCTCTTAAAAAACAAGGAATCGAGAAAACGTACAGAGTTGATCAGCACCATATACAAGAATGCAACAAAATCAAGATTAAAAAGGAGTTTGTCAAGGAGACACAATTTCCCCAAAACTCTTCACTGCCACCCTAGAAGACAATTTCAAAACACTGGATTGGGGAAAATAAAGGGGTGAAGATCAATGGAGCTTACTTGAATCACCTACGATTTGCTGATGACATCCTCCTATTTACAACGTGCCCAGAAGAATTACAAACAAGAATACAAGAACTATATGAGACTAGCATCAAAGCGTCTTTGAAAAAGAACCTGAAGAAGACATGTTCAATAAATATACCACTCCACAGGCAATTGAAGTCAACGTGATCAAGCTTGAATAAGTCAATTAACTACATATACTTAACACAGTTACTTTTGGAAACCAAATGTGCAAAATCAACAGAAGAGCAAAAATGGGCTGGAGTGCCTTTGGAAGATTAAGCATGGTTCTGAAACAGAAACTACACTTATGCATTAAGAGGAAAGTCTTTAACCAATGAGTGCTGCCAGTGCTAACTTACGGATGCGTAACCTGGACCCTCAATGCAAAATTGATTCAAAAATAACAAATGACTCAAAGTAGTATGGAAAAATGCATGCTGGGAATAACAAGAAGAAGTGACAAGAAAAGGAAGGAATGGATAAGAGCACAAACAAAGTATGCAATGTTATTATAAGAGCAAAAAAAAATGAAATGGCAGTGGGCCGGACAGGTAGCAAAAAGACAATACCACCGCTGGACCAAGGAGATACAAGACTGGATCCCAAGAGATATAAAGCGACCAAGAAGACGACCTCCAGGAAGATGGCAAGATAAATTTAGGAAACACGCTGGAGCAGCAGACAGGCTTTTGTGAAAGAATCTTGGGGAGGCCTTCATCCAGCAGTGGATGGAAAAAGGCTGAAAATGGTGAGATATATATATACACACACACACACACACACACACACACACACACTACAGTGGTATTCACACACACACACCTGCAGAAGTATTCACCCCTACCAATAATGTCACATTTTGTTGAATTGCAAATAATGTTTGCACAGTTTTTCAAACTAACTTTTTTTTATTCAAAGCTGTAGTTTAAACTGAACAGTTATATGAGGAGGAGGTTAAATGTCAACATAACTTGCAAAGAAAATGTACAAAATGAAATTTACTGGTTGCATAAGTACTCACCCCCTTAAGTGAATATGTGGTAGAAGCACCTTTTGCAGCAATAACTGTTGCAGCAATATTATATATCTATATATATATTATATCTATATATATATATAGATAATTATATATATATATATATATATACACACACACTGTACTGCCAACAGTAATCCAAATATGTTGGGAAAGAGAAGCTCTCTGCAAAGACAGCTTGTTTGTTACACTTAATATTCTTGACTATCTTCTGTCGCAGCATTGGAATGGCAAGCCCTTGGAGAGTATGGGTTGATATGTTGAATTACGAAATAAAATTCCTAACAAATACCTCCTCTTGCCATACTTATGAATCCCAGGCTTTGAAGGCCTTTTATTACACTAATCCCTGGCATTGGCATTAGCTTTGTATGGTAATCTCCCCATGACCCTAAAGTCACAAGTCATGCAATGAATTATTAGTGTTGCATTAATAAATCATTATTCTGTTTAATATTGTTATGAATGATACTTAAGTTTTAATGATCTGTAAATCCTCTGCTGAAATGTACAATTCAGTCTGATTATTAGTTAATGCTAACAAAGACATGTTATATTAAACACATGCAGTATTGAACTAACCCCTACTTTTCCTACTCATAATACTCACATCTAAAATATATACTCTCTTGCTTTCCATGCTCTTTAAGCCTGATATCTGTTGTTATCAACTGTACCTTTGCTACTTCTAACTTTTTTTTTAACTTGTCTTTTACTCATGATTCTATACGACATATGCACCCACAATGTTCTAGAATTTTCACATCCTAGCCTTGTATTTAAATGTATTATGCATCGTTTTGTTTTTTTTACTATACTTAATGTATTATTGTGACAGAAAGATAATGAGTTCTGGTGATAAATCTCCCTCCCGACCGGTGAGGGAGCTAAAGAACGGGAGGAGAAGTATCTGGAAGGGCTGACCTGACAGTTCGTTTCCGGGACCGGGAAGTCGGTCAGCCTGGAAAGAAGCAAGACTCTGCTGTAAGACCGTATTGACCTGAAAGGTAAACGAGGGGCAGCTGCAAGTAATAAGGCAGCTGCAACCATTTTTACCTAGATGTCACGCGGGACTACATACAGGGGCCAGGGTAACACTGATCTTTTCCTTCGTTTGGGTAAACGTTTGGAGAGAGAAGGATCGAGAGAGGAACTCTCAGTATTTGAAAAGAAGTACATGTTGTGTGTTGTGTCTGTATTGTTAATTGTCTGTGTTTTTCACCTTAGAAAGTTAAAGCACATCTCCGGAGCTGTCGCCTAGGGTCAGACTATCCAGCGCAACACTGGTGACCGTGTGTTTGTTTTTGTTTTGGACCGTGCCCTGTTTTTGTTATCCCCACGCTATACACATTGTTGTGTCTTGCCAGGGATTTATTATTTTTCGGTCACCAGACCTGGATTATAAATAAAGCACTTTTTCACTGGATTACCGTTGTCTCTCCTGCACCGACATCACCGCTACACCTGTTCCCCTTCACCAGCCACTTTGCCACAATTATGCATAGTTTTTTTTTTTTTTTTTACTTTATCTTGTAAAGCACTTTGTGATGATGGTCCACTATGAAAGGTGCTACATTGAATAAAGACTGTTTGAATGTTTTTTCCACTTATATACACACCATACTCCACACTGTTGATGGACAGCAATCTTCAATTCATGCCATAATTTTCGATTGGATTTAGGTCGGGGCTCTGACTGGGCCACTCAAGGACATGTACCTTTTTGTTACTTAGCCACTCCAGTGTAGCTTTAGCTGTGTGCTTTGGGTCGTTGTCATGCTGAAAGGTGAACTTCTGTCCCAGTTTCAGCTTTCTTGCAGAGGGCAGTAGGTTTTCCTCAAGGACTTCTCTGTACTCAAGTGCCCCAGTCCCTGCCGATGAGAATCATCCCCATAAGATGCTGCCACCACCATGCTTCACAGTAGGGATGCTGTTCTTTGGGTGATGAGCTGTGTTGGGTTTGCGCCAAACATAAAGCTTTGTATTTAGGCCAAAAAGTTCCATTTTAGTTTCGTCAGACCACAAAACGTTTTGCCACATGGCTACAGAATCTCCTGAGTGTTTTTTTGCATATTTCAAATGGGATTCAAGGTGGGCTTTTTTGAGTAATGGCTTCCTTCTTACCACCCTACCATACAGGCCAGATTTGTGGAGTGCTTGGGATATTTGTCACATGCACACTTTGACCAGTTTGCAGGGACAGCCTGATCTAGGCAGGGTCTTGGTGGTGCCTTCCACTTCTTAATAATCGTCTTGATCATGCTCCAAGGGATATTCAAGGCCTTTGATATTTTTTCTTTTATACCCATCCCCTGATCTGTTCCTTTCAACAACTTTGTCCCAGAGTTCTTTTGAAAGCACCTTCGTGCTCATGGTTTAGTTTTTGCTTTGAAATCCAGTACCCAGCAGAGGAAAGCAACAGGGACTGCTGAATTTATCCTGAAATCATGTAAATCACTACAATCTAACACAGGTGGAGGCCACTTGGTGTGTGATTTTGAAGGTGATTGGTTACACCTGAGCTAATTTAGGATTGATATTACATGGGGGTGGACACTTGTCAAACCAAGCTATTTCAGTTTTTTTTTTTTTTTAAAACACTTAAACTCGAAATCGATTATTGTAAGGTGACATTGGTTTTATGTTGGGAAATATTTTTAAGAAAAATAAAAAACTGAAATATCTTGCTTGCATAAATATTCAACCCCCACACATTAATATTTGGTAGAGCCACCTTTCGCTGCAATAACAGCTTTAAGTCTTTTGGGGTAAGTAAGTACCAGCTTTGCACAGTGTCGGAGTGATTTTGGCCCATTCTTCTTGGCAGATTTGCTCCAGGTTGTTCAGGTTGGTTGGACGACGCTTGTGGACCGCAATTTTCAAATAGTGCCACAGATTCTCAATGGGATTGAGATCAGGACTTTGACTGGGCCACTGTAGGACATTCACCTTTTTGTTCTTGAGCCACTCCAATGTTGCTTTGGCCTTGTGCTTAGGATCACTGTCCTGCTGAAAGGTGAATTTCCTCCCAAGCTTCAGTTTTTTAGTGGACTGAAGCAGATTCTCTTGCAGTATTTTCCTGTATTTTGTTCAATCCATTCTTCCTTCAATTGTAACAAGATGCCCAGTCCCTGCTGATGAGAAGCATCCCCACAGCATGATGCTGCCACCACCATACTTCACTGTAGGGATGGTGTGTCTTGAGGCATGGGCAGTGTTAGGTTTGCACCACACATAGCGCTTTGAGTTTTGGCCAAAAAGCTCTATCTTGGTCTCATCTGACCACAAAACCTTTTCCCACATCGCAGCTGGGTCACTCTCATGCTTTCTGGCAAACTCCAGACGTGCTTTCAGATGGTACTTTTTGAGTAACGGCTTCTTTCTTGCCACCCTCCCATACAGGCCAGTGTTATGCAGAGCTCTTGATATGGTTGACTGGTGCACCATTACTCCACTCCCAGCCACTGAACTCTGTAGCTCCTTCAAAGTGATTGTTGGCCTCTCTGTGGCTTCTCTCACAAGTCTCCTCCTTGTTTGAGCGCTGAGTTTTGAGGGACGGCCTTTTCTTGGCAGTGCCTGGGTGGTGTGATGCAGCTTCCACTTCCTGATTATTGATCCAACTGTGCTCACTGGGATATCCAAACACTTGGATATTATTTTGTACCCTTTCCCTAATCTATGCATTTGTATTACTTTATCTCTAACTTCTACAGAATGCTCTTTGGTCTTCATTTTCCTTCAGATTCACAGCCTTACCAATGATCCTTCAACAATGGGGTTTTTATCCAGAAAATGTGTCAGCAACTTCAATGGTTCACAGGTGGAGGCCAATGGTAAGGTAATTGTGTCCTCGTTAGGGCAATTTCTTTCATCGGTGCAAACTGGGAGCTTCCACAGCACAGGGGTTGAATACTTATGCAAGCAAGATATTTCAGTTTTTTTTATTTTTCTTAAAAATATTTCCCAACATAAAACCAATGTCACCTTACAATAATTGATTCTGAGTTTCAGTGTTTAAAAATAAAATATCAAACAGAATGAAATTTCAATGTACCATTTGTAATTCAGTAATATGAGAGAATTGGTCAGGGGTCTGATTACTTTTGCAAGCCACTGTATATATATATATATATATATATATATATATATATTATATATATATATATATATATATATATATATATATATATATATAGCAAGGGCTGATTATTTGTAATCATACATGTTAAGCAGCAGTTAGACTCCTCTATTCTGCTTTCATTTAGAGCGAGCCTATCCTTGTAATTTCTGATAGCCCTTTCCTAATATGACTTGAGGGAGATTCAATGTCGTATGCTGTGTTACGACCTGTGTTATTTCCTAAAGCAATCAATCAAAGACATAAGGACTGTCACTGAATCTGAGGCTCAACACTTGTTTGCTTGGGGTGTGTCCTATGCTTTCAAACACATCAATTCAATACCTATTCCTAAAGTGCCATACGTATCAAACAGCAATGCAGTGCCACTTCAAATTAGTAGCATAATCTGTTTGGTATGTTGCTGCTTCATCTGGAGGCAGAATATTTATGCTTCCAAGAGCATCTATACATAAATCTAACATTACATCACAATTTTTCCCCAAACGTTTAACTTAACCTTAACCTTGATGTCACTATGTGATTGCAAAATTGTTACTCATTCCCTCTGCAAGATGATTCATGGGCCTTTAGTACTGGATGCTTCAACAATCTGCATCTGTTTGAATAGCTAAAGTTAAATTAGCCTATAGTTTCTGTTCTGTGTTAATTTAGAGAACTACTGCTTTAAAACCGTATTTCATTGTTCTATTGATTTACTTCCTTCACATGTATCTGCTTGTGATTGGGGTGCTCGTGTCACATATGTTGGTAACCACTGCTTAAGCAATACAGAGAGACAACTGGGGGTGGAGTTGAAACGCCAGCACAGGTGCGCAGAACTTATTCACACAAACAAAGTAAATAAAGTGGTCATGTGACTTTACCAGCCATGGTCTTGCACAGAGGACACACACAGCAAGCTATACAAAAATACAAAATAAAACACAGTACAAGAACTACAAATAAAAGGTGCCACACAGGGCGAGCGCTAGCCGTGTAAACGAGGCATCCCACTCCAGGAATCGACTACCCTATGTAACCCTTGCTATAAATTACTTGGGATAACTATCCCCTAAACTAACCTACTGATGAGCCGGTATCCATATGACGACTCCTGCTGCTTCATATGGCCTTGGTTGGGCATTGCCTTCACAAGAACCACTTGCAGTTTCAGGGCTGCATAGCTGTCATTCCTGCAAAGTGGACCCTCTCCTCCCGAACACACACAGCTCCCCTCTATAGCATGGCATTGCAATCGCCTAGAGCCATCTCCACCAGATATTTTTATACCGACGGACACTCGGTCAAGACCCGCCCACCTGCTGATTGAGGACCAGCACAGCCAATCGCTTGCTGCCCTTCCCCTCAACCAAGCCTAGCAAGCAGCAAGTCTTATTCGAGCGCCTGTCTGTAAACAATTATTTAATCAAATTCCAAGAAGACATACACAATAAACCTATTTCCCCATACAAATAACACCAACACTAATTACCCATTGTGCAGGGCAATCGCCCTGCCACACTGCTGTACAAATAAATGTAGGCTTGCTGGTTACGCCTGACCAGCTGAACTTCATTTCCCAGAATGCCTGGGTTTACAAGGTACAGTGGGCACTTACCCAGGTTGAGCAATTGCTTTCACTAGTGTTAAAAGGTCAGTATTTAAGCAAGGCTAAATCCCTGCTCAGTTCTCTTTTGGTACTAGGCTAAAGCTGAGGTGCTGAAAGGACCCCCATGAACCTTTTGTATAAGGCAACAACTGTATTATAAAATCAGTATAAAAATGTGTTTGTTTTGAAGCAGCTGGTAAGCAGCTTAGCTGCCCGGTTATTAGACAGCTGAACTTCACAGTTTAGTTAGAACTCAAAGACGTAGATAAGCTTTGTTTTGTTTATTTTGTTAACGACTCTGAATAAAAAATGCAGGCGCCGATCTGTTTAAACCACAGCTTCCACGGCTGGTATCTTCTTTTGTACTAGAGGACGGGACTAAAAAGTCCAGAATGAGAGTGACAATTTGTCAACCAGTGTCAGAGTTGTCACATATGATGGAAAATGCAGGCAAACCTCTGAGTTTGTCTCTGTGTAGAAGTAATTATAAAACATGGAAGAGTATTTAAAAGCTCTAACGCAGGGCCCAGCAGTGCTGCAACAAATAGCTGCAACCAAGGAAGATCAGCTACGCAGGGAACAGCAACAAAGTACTGCACTAGCAACTAAGCAAAGATCCAAGCGCTGACCGACAGGCTGGATGCGGTTACCAGTGGAATGCTATGGGGACCTCCATCCGATGCAGATGGCTGGTTTGCTTTTTGAGTGGGGAGTCCCAGAAGGCTTATTATAATCTAGACTAGGAACAAGCAAATGACTACTCCAAGCTGAAGGCGGAGATATTGGCTCAGTTGGGAGTCACCACTGTCATCCAAGTCCAGAGGTTCCATGCGTGGGTATATCAGCCTGACAAGCCCACCAGGTCCCAAATGTTTGACCTGAGACACTTGGCTAAGAAGTGGCGACAGCCCGAGGTCCGTTCTGCTGTCTCCCTCTTTGAGGAAATTGGTCGGACAAGGAAAAGGACAAGGAAACCCTCTCACTTTTTACCAGCTGGTTGCCCTAGTGGAATGGTACATTGCAACTGGTGAACTACTGCGACCCGTTGGAACAGAGTGCCCCCAGAACCCAAAGGCCCAGAGCCCGAACAAAAAGAAATTATTCATTATTGTCGTGCACTGATGTAACTGTTTTAATGGGGGTGCAAAATGGTTTTAAGCATTTATGTTCCATAACTGTTGAAGGAAATAAGACCAAAGCTCTGCTTGATTCAGGGAGCATGGTAACCCTAGTGGCTGTGAATTTAGTAGCCCCCACTAAATTGGATTGGTCTCAAGAAATACGTGTGAATGGTGACACCCACCCATATTCCACCGTCATAGTCCACATTCAAACCTACCAGGTGGGTATAGTTGTGGTTTGTTGTGTGTCAGGTGGGTGGGTTCTGGTAGCATTGCTCTGCTCAAACCTTTTCCACAAAACTCTCTCTTTAATGTTTAAATGAAGGCTAATATTTCTTAAAAGTAGAGAAAGCACCAGTATTTTATAGCTTTTGCTTTATAATACACATATTTTAGATATTTCAATTAAATCTGCCCTTAGAGTAACTTTATTTTGCCACTTTTTTTCTTAATTACTCAGTGTTATTCCCAATTTGTAATCCTCACAGAAAAAAACAACCAAAACTGAACAACCAATCCATGCATTCAGACAAACTGCTGATAATTAAAAGCTTAAAGATACAGATTACTTTAATGTAACCCCATTCCTTGCAGCGTGTACAGATCTGACAAGATAATTTACACCTGGACAGACATATATTGTTCTGAAGGAGAGAAAAAAAATAGCTCAACTGGTTATGTTACTCTGGACTATTTTCTCTTAGGTTCCATTTTCATTAAACCTGACAGTTCAGGTCAGATTACAAGCTTGGTTCTATGGTGCCAGTCCAAGCTTTAGTTCCAGCACTAAAGTCTTTTCACAACATTTTTTATTTTGGTTCCTGGCTTTTTTTTTTTTTTTTAAACTTAAATTCCATCAACATAATCAGAACTCTTGTGTTCTCAATTCAGCTTGAACCATCCTCCCATGTTTCACAACTGGTTCTACTCAGTACATCTTCATTTACAGTTTGTCTTTACTTTCAACACCTTCCTCTACAAACTCAAAACCTAACAATTTCTTCCTCATTCCCTTAGTCATCATTCACCTTGCTTTGTCAGAGTACTCTACAGTTGTTACGTATTATATACACATTAGATAAACCCTCTATTTACACACCCTTTGCAACTTCAACCCCAGACCACTACCACACACAGTATACTTGTTAATATTACCCTTGAGCTTCTTGTTTTGTATACAATTCACCAGATAACAAAGCCTCCCTACCATTCATGTTTCAACTCCTGATTCTCAAATCATTATTATAAATAGGTCTTTACTGAATGCAACCACCATCAACTTTGTCTACAGGCATGCTGCTTTAAGCCTTCACTTAACAGCTATTGTATTGTAACAGCATGTCCAGTTCGGAATATTGGGGCTGTGCTGTTGTGGTCTGCTTTCACCAATAGCAACACCAGTCTGCAGCTATTGTGTGCATTGTGAGCAGGCGGTTCTGGGAAGCTACTCGCTGTCGCTCCCAGTTGGCGTGCACCAGGAACAGTCTGGTCATAAGAACATAAAGGTTACAAAAGAGAGGAGGCCATTTGGCCCATCTTGCTTGTTTGGTTGTTAGTAGATTATTGATTCCAGATTCTCATCATGCAGTTTCTTGAAGGATCCCAGGGTGTCAAGCTTCAACAAAATTACTGGGGAGTTGGTTCTAGACTCTCACAATTCTCTGTGTAAAAAAAGTGCCTCCTATTTTCAGTTTTGAATGCCCCTTTATCTAATCTCCATTTGTGACACCTGGTCCTTGTTTCTTTTTTCAATTAGAAAAAGTCCCCTGGGTCGACATTCTCAATACCTTTTAGAATTTAGAATGCTTAAATCAGATCGCCATGCAGTCTTCTTTGTTCAAGAATGAATAGACTAAATTCTTTTAGCCCGTTTGCATATGACATGCCTTTTAAACCAGGGATAATTCTCTTCTTTGCACTCTTTCTAGAGCAGCAATATCGTTTTTTGTAGAGGGGTGACCAGAACTGAACACAATATGCTAGATGAGGTCTTATTTATGCATTGTAAAGTTTTAACGTTACTTCCCTTGATTTAAATTCAACACTTTTCACTATATATCCGTGCATTTTGTTGGCAATTTTTATAGCTTCCCCACATTGTTCAGATAAAGACATTTCTGAGTCAACAAACTCCTAGATCTTTTTCATAGATTCCTTCTTCAATTTCAGTCTCCCATATGGTATTTACAATGGACATTCGTATTGCCTTTTCTATATTAAATGTCATTTGCCATGTGCCTGCCCAGTTCTGCTGTCTAGATCATTTTGAATGACCTTTGCTGCTGCAACGGTGTTTGCCACTCTTCCTATTTTTATGTCATCTGCAAATTTAACAAGTTTGCTTACTATACCAGAATCTAATGTAGATTAGGAATAGCAGAGGACCTAATACTGATTCCTGTGGTACTCCACTGGTTACCTCGCTCCATTTTGAGGTTTCTCTTCTAATCAGAACTTTCTGTTTTCTACATGCTAATCACTCCCTAACCCATGTGCATGCATTTACTTGAATCCCTACTGCGTTCAGCCGAGAATTAATCTTTTATGCAGGACTTTGTAAAAAGCTTTCTGGAAATCTAAATAAACCATGTCATATTATTTGCAATTATCCATTGTCAATGTTGCATCCTCAAAAAAATTAAAGCAGGTTAGTTTGACACGATCTCCCTTTTCCTGAAACCATGTTGACTGTCTCCCAGGATACTGTTACCATGTGCCAATTAGGAACAGTTGTAATACAGGTTTTTGCATGTCTTGCTACTTCCTGTTTGTGTTGTCACGAGATTTAAGAAATGTAAGGGATTCAGGGGATTTGAGGGACGCACCTGCATGAAAAGGGATGGCGGGCCAGGGGAGTGAAAAGGCGGTACACTGTTGTATTTTTGTTGGCGGGCTTTGGATTATTTAAGGGGAGCCTCCTCGGGGCAGAGTGTGGGGAAGCTTGCCGTCACTGTTGTGTGTAGTGTAACCTGAATAAAGAACTCCCTTTCCAGACCGAAGCTACAGTCTCTTGTCTAATCTCTTCTAACCCTTTCACTGTTCCTGAAAAGCTGGTACGAGACAGTATGTACAATGTTACATGATTCATGGGAAACCACTTACATTATCTCTTGCATTCTTTAGTGGATTTTTTGTAAATATTCCGAGCAAGTTACTCTGCAACCTTGAAAATCCCCAGTCTAGACTATTTTTCTCTCAGCCACAAAACACAATAAAAATCGTAATAACACGGTTTAGGGATAATAAAGGCTTTCCGCTGACATGAAAGTTAAACCGAAAGCATATTGTATGTGTGCAAATACCTCTTCAAAAGAATTTTAGATTTTTAGGATGAAGGAGGTCAGATGAGATATGTTAGTTGGTCAGGAATTAAAACATCCCCACCTAATTTCCCTCCCCCAGACAACATACTACCAATTAGGAACAGTTGTAATACAGGTTTTTGCATGCTTTGCTATTTCCTGTTTGTGTTCCAGTACTACAGCAGGACTAATACAAGAATCAAATCTAAGGGTTGCATTTTTTTAACATTGCTTGCTTTATGACAACAGTAAAGCAAAATAATTCTGTACACTGCAGTTTTCTCAAATGAATTAGACACATTTCCTGATAATACAAATGTTTTACATGGCCCAGGATTCAGTTAGTTAATTTCCTGTCACAGTTAATTATTTTGGAGCCCTCCCAGGGAAGAAAAAATTGAATAAAACAAATTAATCTATTTTGAACAGCTGAGTGCAAAGGATATTGGGAAACATATTAACTTGCACCCAGGTTAGTTCCTCTGTAGTATACTTTAGTGCTGTTTTGGGACTACAGATCATATGATGCACTTCGAATTGCCATAGTGCTCACAAATCACATCCAACAAACTGGATGCAAGTCATCAGCATTTCCTATTTGTTTAAAGTGACCAAGTCCTGAAACTGGGACAGTATGGAAATATTGTAAATAAGTTCCAAAGTCCAAGCTACAGGGAAGGCAGACACATGGCAAATGACATTTAATAGAGAAAAGTGTAAGGTACTGCACGCAGGAAATAAAAATGTACATTATAAATATCATATGGGAGATATTGAAATTGGAGAAGGAATCTATGAAAAAGACCTAGGAGTTTTTGTTGACTCAGAAATGTCTTCATCTAGACAATGTGGGGAAGCTATAAAAAAGGCTAACAAGATGCTTGGATACATTGTGAAAAGTGTTGAATTTAAATCAAGGGAAGTAATGTTAAAACTGTACAATGCACTAGTAAGACCTCATCTTGAATATTGTGTTCAGTTCTGGTCACCTCGCTATAAAAAAGATATTGCTGCTCTAGAAAGAGTGCAAAGAAGAGCGACCAGAATTATTCCGGGCTTAAAAGGCATGTCATATGCAGACAGGCTAAAAGAATTGAATCTGGTCAGTCTTGAACAAAGAAGACTACGTGGCGACCTAATTCAAGCATTCGGAATTCTAAAAGGTATTGACAGTGTCGACCCAAGGGACTTTTTCAGCCTGAAAAAAGAAACAAGGACCAGGGGTCACAAATGGAGTTTAGACAAAGGGGCATTCAGAACAGAAAATAGGAGGCACTTTTTTACACAGAGAATTGTGAGGGTCTGGAATCAACTCCCCAGTAATGTTGTTGAAGCTGACACCCTGGGATCCTTCAAGAAGCTGCTTGATGAGATTTTGGGATCAATAAGCTACTAACAACCAAACGAGCAAGATGGGCCGAATGGCCTCCTCTCGTTTGTAAACTTTCTTATGTTCTTATGTTCTTAAGATCTCAGGTTGTTATATTCACTTTGGCAATGTTTGATCTAATATTATATTGAATGCAGAGACTCATGTGATATTCAAAGTGGAATATTTTTCTTTCAGAAACTTTTTTTTTTTTTTAATCAATAAACGATCTTATTGTCTTTGTATTGTCATTTCTACACAGATAGAGCTATTACATTACACAGTAACAATCCAATAATATCAAATTATTTAGAGATTATATTTTATTGATGATTATTGCTGCAAATCTAGTCCCTTTTCTGTCTAAGAAATTGCATCTTCTCCCTTTGATTTCCACTTTCCATCTTGCTCTATGCTATCCTCCAGCATCTAATCTGCAAACCAGGTCCTTCTTGTATGAAAACATTACATATCTTAATATTTCTATTTATTAAATGGCTACTATTTTTTCAAAATATTGAATTTATTACCATTTAATATGGCATGGTATTTGTTCTCTATATTTTTTCTATTGCAGTTTCTGTTTGGAGCATTGCTGTGTCAATTTTTTTTTTTTCAGCCACATTCTACTCTTAAACTATTGCTATTAAAGTTGATGAAATGTGTTAACCATCCTCTTTTGACTGTGTGCAATAAACGAAGCACACGAATCAGCTTTTCTTTGTTTTGTTTAGCAGCTGTCCTGATTGCAGAAACAGGAATTTCCTTCTGAAGCAGTTATTAAGTATGGTAAATAGTAAATGACGTATAGACAAATCCTTTAAGTTTCTCTGAATAATTCTACTTCCAAATTTCCCCTTTAATATGCTGTAAACTCACGTTCATATTGCTTAAAACGGAAAGGAATTGTACAATGAAATTTCCTGCCTATTCCATTTTTTCAGTACCAATCAATGATCATGAGAATGTGCCGCCTTTATTTGTTTTTTCTTTTAGTGAACAGTATAGGTTGAGGCATGGATCAAGCTGTAATAAGATTAAACCGTATTCCTGTTCTGATCAAATTAAATGTTGTCACTTCTTTACTTATGAAAGGAATACTATTTAATATTCCTTAATATAAGCATACGCATTAGTAAAAAGTGCAGATAAGTTTTCAGATTGTCAGGAGACGCTTTCTCATTACCATTGACTGGTACTGAAAAACTGCATCGACAAGGCAGGAAATGTCATCATACAATTAACGTTTTTAACAGGTTCCCTTTTAAGTTATACCTGTCGGCTTAAAATATGTTAAAAAGGAAATTTGGAAATAACCCTATTTGGAGAAACTTAAAGGGATTCCCAGTGATTTGAGCCCTGACATTTGACTCTCTTGCTGAAAGACAAACATGTTTTTATAAATATGTTGTTTTTCTTCAATAAAGTAAAATACTTATAAAATACCCTATATAGCTATCACACCTATGCAGTACTCCATTATCTCCATGTTTTTGTTTTTTTTTCTTAAACTTTGCAGAATAACATATACTTCTAGACATTTAACACATAAATAAAAATAAGGGGTCTCCAAATTAAAAAGAGATGTATCCCACCTCTAAGGCAGCTTATTTACATATTTTTTAAAGAAAGATAAAATGAAACAAGGACATGGTGATTTTTTGGTAATGTTTTAAACTATCTGTATCATATACAGCAGGCCTACTCAACTATCAATATAGCCTAAATATTTTTAAAAAAATAAAATAAATAAATTGGCACCTGGAGACCTGAAACTACTGTATTTCATTATTGCTAAAAACAACATAAGATATACTTAAAGATTTTTAAAAAATGTTCTGATACTTTTTAAAATAATTTTTATTATGATTTTTAAATAATGTTCTGATTCATATGATAATATGAATTTCACAAATTTGAAAATAACTAGTTCATAAATTATTTTGTATTAGTCACAATCATACATTTCTCAGAGGGTACTTGTGGTGAACTGCGAGTGAATATAGGCTTATTTCAATAGAAAATATGTTTCCAAATATTTTTGTCATGTTTTACAGCCCCTCCTATTTTAATGCACAAAGTGTTCAAACCAGAAGGGGACATGCAGGTTTCAAGTGCAGTTCATTTGCAATGTAAACTTTTTAAAAGTTCACTTCTAACTGTGTTTTCAAATAAATGCACAATACCTTTAAATGTATAATACTTTACATTGTTCTGTAATTGAAATTTGATTTAATTGTTACTGACTGTATGCATTTAGCTTAGACTCCAGATAATACGATTTACTGACGATACACATTTTTTTGCTGGTCCCTTGAAATTTGTATTAACGTAAATTGACTATGTTTTAAAATAAGAAACAACTTAAGAATAGTTTGTAAAAAAGTAGGCTTTGTCAGTAACATTTATCTCCCTGCCACAGCTGTCATATTTTGTCGAAAAAGTTGATGACTGGCGTATATCAACAGTATGTACAGGACAGTACAGAATAAAAAAATCAAATGAAAAGTGTAATGAAAATTGGATGCAATAGATATGCGGATGAATAGACTGGGAGACACCTCCATGTATCCCCACAATCTCCCAATAATATATGGGAAAAATGTTAAGTGTCACATACAGATGTACTATGGACCTACAGACATAGACCACTTCTAATGATAATTAGAGACTGGAGTAAATGCTTTGAAAATATAACCCTTGGTGTTTTGCATATTAAATATGTTTTATTGTATAGTTTTGAGCAGACAAATGTCAATTACTTGATAAGGGGTTAAGAAAATAACAGTACACTGTAATAGTGTTAAAACATGGGTGTTTACATATTGACTCCTGGGAATATTGCCCCATAATATGATCCCAAATGACTTCCTTAATTCTAAATTTGAAGAAAGTCATGGAGAGTGGGAGAGATTTTGACGACTTCATGTTAGCATTTAAAAAAAGTCAAAGTATTGATTAACCCAAATCAGTAAAGCTTTTGGCCCTCTTTCAGTTGAGCTCTATTTGTTGCTTCCATGTATTCTGAACAGTTGAGCTAGCACGTGTATAAATAGGAAATATGAAACAATATAAATGAAGTCTGTTGTTTTATATTTACAGTCATTAACAGCTGGTGTTTAAAATGCATGACTACTAATGAGTTAACTGAATTAGGAACTGTTTCTATCTGGCATCCGTCTGTTTATTATTACCACCATTTTCTGTGTTTAAAAGAAAAGATTCCCTTATCAGAACTGTGACAAGTTGTCTAGAGAATATTGTTTAGGATTTCTCAGAGAGGAAATTAAGCTTTTAATTTAACGGTGTGCTCACCAAGGTTTAAAAAACAATTGTATTTCTTATCTGGTTGTTTGCTTGTATTTTATATTTCAATTTGGAATATGAAGATCTTTCAAAAGACACCAATATAGATGGAAAGTTTCTGCAGCTTCCTGGCACAGCACCTAATTACTGATTTAGTGTCTTATTTCCAAAAGCAAAAACAGAGATAATGGAAATACAATGTTCAATATCACATTACAGACCAGTAACCATATACAGTAGAACGAAACTGTTTATTGATGCATATACCAACTATTTAAATGGTTCAAATGTAGAAAAAAGGCAGAGTGATTGCTTGACAGTTGTGTGTGTCCGACAGTATTTCCAAGGACATCTCATGGTTAAAATAGTCTACAAAGCTACAAAGATCCTTTTCAACATGAATAGAAGAATACAGACTACAGGGCGTGACCACTTTATTACAAAATATAAGGAAACAAAGGAGCCATGTGATATTATTCAGAGGAGCTGAACCATGTGACATGTCAAGTGATCAACAGTGTGATCAACCATGCTGTTTAGGAGGCTTAGAGTTAGCCGTTTGTCAGTTGACTGTAAAGAGGTACAGGCAAAGTATGAGCATTATGAAATCACAGAATGAAAGGGGTATGACAGTGGATGGCTGACAAGTAGAAGCATCTGTACAGTAGCTCAGACTGCAGCTGCTATTGGGACATCAATGTCCTGTTGCCATGCGTCATTCAGGAATAGCAAACATCGGAGGAGACAGTTACAATTGGTCTACTAGCAGTTGGAGTACATCTAAAAGACGTAAAGCAATTCACAAAGTCAGTCAAGTGTGAATGCAGGTATATGCTGGTGATCATAGAAAATTAACAAGTTGCTGTATTGACCAGAACAAAGCCTATGCAGAATGCTTTTTCACCCAGTACTTAGGGTGTGGACACTTTTTTTTTTTAGAATCTTTATTAATTACATGGTCACAACCTGTAGTTTTGGTGTTGTGGAAAAAGATTGTTCAATTTTGCGATGTACTGATAAACATACGTTTTAAAATAAAGAATCTCTCTTGCTCTTAAAAGCACAGAAGGATTTTTCATTCTTTAAAGCAATATATTCTATCACAGAGTTGTGACTAATTCAGCAACTGTAAAATCCCATGGTTTTGAAATGTGAATCCTCCACAAACCCTGAACCCTAGCTGTTTTTTTTTTTCTTTAATCAAAATGAACAATCTTTCCAAATGCTAGCTAAATTCACCAAAAGCTTAAATAAAAATTTAAATATAAAAACTCAATAACTTTACAATAAAACACAAAATAAAAAACACCATCATCCTCTACGATGGAGCTGTCACAGCTTTGGTAAGGCACAACACACAATAGGATGACATCACCTTCTCCACTGCAAAAACAAGAACTGGGACACATATAAGGACTGTGATTGAGTATAACAAGGATTTGGCTCCCTCAAAACGAGCTGACCACAGAGAGAGCAAAGAAAGGTCAGGCTGTAGTTGCAGTAGTTATTTATTAGTAAAACTTTAGTGTCTTAGGTACTTTTCTTGTAAGGAGACACCAGTGTCAAGACAGTTGCTGCATGTTAAAAGCTTCATTTTCAAAGAAAATCTTTGGGACCGACGCCAGACGTTGCCATTAGGAGACTTCATGCTTATTTTGTCCATGTCTTCTTGAACAAAATAGACCACTATGTGCGGCAGACACCTTCAACCCGCATTTTAACTGACAGGATGACACTTTTTGCTTGGAAACAAGAAGGTCAAACAGGAAGGGAGGATAGCTGCAGCTTTTTTAGATGTATTAAATACATTGGATATTTATGAAACTATTGTAGGCTACAGTTGGTTTCTTTACCAATAGCGAAGAAAAGTCACACGCATATGAAATACACTAAAAAAAAAAACACTTTAGATTTTGTATTTAGCCTTTGGGAGCAAAGAGAACTTCCACTTAAATACCAATGTACTTTTTTTCTTCATTAAGTTTAAGGATTTTGTTACATCAATGAAGACTATAATAACAACTCCCTTCTAATTTCAGTGTTTTTAAATCTGGTTTCACTATTAGGCAACAATGACACAAGCGTAGCAGAAACTCTAATGAAGGTTAGTTACAGAATAATTGTAACAATCTGTATATATATATATATATATATATATATATATATATATATATATATATATATATATATATATATATATATATTATATTATATTATAAAATATATTATAATGTAATATTAGAAATGTAATCGTGGAAAGTATCACCTTGGTGTAGTAGTGTTCACAAAAGTGTTACAAAGATATGAGACTATGACATGACAACAAACCATCCAGACTAATTTATTGTAATACAGTGCCTATAGAAAGTCTACACCCCCTTTCAAAATTTTCACCTTTTGTTGCCTTATAGCCTGGAATTAAAATGCATTGAAATACTTTTTTATTATTTTTTTTTAATCTACACATCCTACCCCACAACTTTCAAGTGAAAAAAATATTCTAGAAATTTGTAGAAAATTAATTAAAACTGAAAACTGAAATAGCTTGGTTGGATAAGTGTCCACCCCCCTTTCTAATAGTAATCCTAAATTAGCTCAGGTGTAACCATTTGCCTTCAAAATCACACACCAAGTTAAGTGGCCTCCACCTGTGTTAAATTGTAGTGATTCACACGATTGCAGGATAAATTCAGTAGTTCCTGTAGGTTCCCTCTGCTGGGTAGTGCATTTTAAAGCAAAAAAATATTAAAAGGCCTTGAATATCCCTTGGAGCACGGTCAAGATGATTTTTAAGAAGTGGAAGGTGTATGGCACCACCAAGACCCTGCGTGGATCAGGCCGTCCCTCCAAACTGATTGATCGAGCAAGAAGGAGACTGATCAGGGAGGCTACCAAGAGGCCAATAGCACTTTTATTGCTAAGACTAGTCAAAGTGTGCATGTGACAACAATATGCCAAGTACTCCACAAATCTGGCCTGTATGGTAGGGTGGTAAGAAGGAAGCCATTACTCAAGAAAGCCCACCTTGAATCCCATTTGAAGCATGGAGATTCTGTAGCCGTATGGCAAAAAGTTTTCTGGTTTGACGAAATTAAAATGGAACTTTTTGGCCTAAATGCAAAGCTCTATGTTTGGCGCAAACCCAAGACAGCGCATCACCTGGTGGTGGCAGCATCATGTTATGGGAATGTTTCTCATTGGCAGGGACTGGGGCACTTGTATACATCAAAATACAAAACCAGATAAAAACAGTCTGAATTTGCAATAACCATGGCCGCTCACTTCTTGTATGGGCACTAACAATTTACTGCCTGGAAAGAGCTGTTGTCAATGACTTTCAGTGGTATCAGCAATTGTAGATTGACCACTAACAACCGCCTGGAAAAATCCTTCCTCGTGCACAGCTGTGACACACAAATCAAAGAGCTGCCATCGATGTGCAATGTGCAATGTCGATAAAAGTGCATTACTCCTCGTGACATAAATCTTTGCAGTGCTGTTTATCACAGCATTCAAGGAAATGAGCAGGTAAGTATATTACAATACAATTACTGTATGTACTCTGTCTTGTTTCCCTAACTCCCTCCCTCCCTCCCCTACATTGATTGTTAATAGGGGGAACAGGATTAGCATAAGAAGGTCTGCAACAGTGATATCAAGCTACAGTCTGCTCCCTCCCTGCTGCTTCTTTTTAATTAAAAAGATGATATTTCTCTTTAGCTGGTGCGGTCCATGCCACTTAGCATTTTCCCTGGGGGTGGAACGGGCTCACCAGGGTTATTTAAAAAAAAAACAAAGCACCCCAGCCCCCACCGCCTTTAGTCATGGTTTACTCAACAGTAACCAATCTTTTTATTGAAGTGCAGTACATGGGCGCTCATGCAGGACTCCTGTAAGAACAAAGTAACTGCAAAAAATGAGACACTAATGGATTGTTAGAAACAGATACAATGAAAAAAGAGGAAAGAGAACTGGAAAAGGAACACAAGGAAACAATACAAAATGTGAACTGTAAAGCTACTGTTAATTCTGCAGTATCCCACAATCACACTAACTTTATAATGAATCATGTAGAACAAATTATGTATTTGTCACCTTTTTACATTTAACTGTACTTTGAGTACAACTAAAACACAGTAACTACAACACTGTTTCTTGTCAGTAATTTTCAATCTTGTTTAGCTTGACCCACTTGTCTTTATCAGTGGGAGACAATTAACTCCAATAACTAGCACTTTAGGCCTTACAGCACAAGCATTTGTCTTTTTATGTACCATTCTGTGATGTGGGGAAAGCTGTCTTTAAATCTGGTAATTAAGTCAGCAATTAAACAACTTTTGGAACACCCACTAAAAAAGGCAGCAGATTTAAAGGAGTGTTAGTATTTGGTGTCACAGCATGGGATTACTCGATCAGCATTACCCTCCTAAATCTCAGTGTAACTCCAAACAAAACCTGAAGCAACACTGTACAATACAGAGCAATGTTGCATACAGAAATGAATGCAAGTTTATGATACTGACATGGTAGACAAGCAGAAAAAAGCTCTGGCATCTGTTTTATTACTATCCCATTCTTTACGTGCTAGAACAACACTGTCCACGCTGTCTTTATCCTTTCATCTAATTTTCACTCCTGGGGGACTGGAAACAAAATACCCAGGTGACAGAATGTACAGATTTAGTATACCCTAGTGAAGATACTTGCTTCATAATTTCCCCTGTCAAGAGTATGAGCTTGAATCTCTGCAGTACAAAAGAAAGACCTAGAGGAATATCAAAACTTAAAAGGAAGATTTTCTTTTTTGCAGGCTTTCACCAATATGCTTCATTTGTTTTGACACCACAAGCCTGCTAATTAAACCAAAACCATATATCAAAGATTAAAAATGTTAATAGGAATACACTACAGGCAACCAATCTGTTATTTATATCATACTTAATTCACGCTGAATAACAAAAATGGCACTTCATTTAGCAGGAAACAAAGAAACAGGCTTTTAATCTTTTTTTATCTTATCGCATTCTCTGAAGGTATGCAGTAACAGTTCAGTATCAATATGAAAAAAAGCACCTCCGTTTGAGATGGGATTCCCCAAAATAATTTTCTGAATCTAACACACATCTTTCACACAGATATTTGAGAACTTCTTGGGTTTCACATTGTAGTTTAATATTGTGTTTTTGATAACCATAAGGAGTTTCTTTTACCATAAGTTGTTCTTGTAAGTGACTCTGCAGCTGATGCATAGTTCACACACCCTAGTCTCCTATTTTGTAAAGCGCTTTGTCATGGTGGTCCACTATGAAAGGCGCTATATAAAAATAAAGATTATTATTATTATAGAAACTAAATACGCCTGGTGGGCTGTTAATTGGAGGATTTGTGGCTTGAGGTTAATGTTAATCCGGGCTCCTACTGGTATTAAGACGACTTCAAACATGAAATAGAAATCGAAACAAATGTAATTAGTTTGTTTTGAAAGAGGGAGATCATTCAAAATGCAGAGATCCCCTCCCCGTCCCGGGCCATCTGCAAAAATTAATTTTAATAAAAAGAAACTGATCAATGCTAAAAAAAAAAAAAAAAAAAAAAGAAATGAGCCTAAGGATGAAAAGTTAGGCCTGCATGTCTCGTTGTCTCGTTCTCTTCTCTTTTTGCTTTCTCTGGAAGGTCTGCTTGGTCATCTTGTTTCTAAACTGTAAACAGTCTTGGAAGTTGGATTGAAAGGATTGCAGCCTAATTTAAAAGCCAAGGGGGAACGGGGGGATCTCTAATCTTCCTGAAGATTTTTGCTAATCAGCAAGTCAATTGAATTATCTTGCTTACCTTTGAGAAACCCCATTCCAAATTAATGAATTAATTTCAATTGTGCACTATTCTAACGAAATTGTGCATAAACAGCATTGAGTTGATTCAAGACCGACTGGAACTAAAATGAAACTTGGTTGTTGGTCAGTTTCTCTTCCACTGTCAAAGGGGTAATTTAGATTTCACAGTGCAGGAGAGGCACATTAGCTGTACTCACAAATGTAACAGTTGTAATACTGAAAATCAGGCTAACTTATTTTAAGCAGGCAACTACATTTATACAGAATATATTTCCAATAAAATAAATAGATGAGTCAAATTAATAAAAAAAAAATTGATAATGAAACGATGAATATTCAATAATAAATACAATATCAGCATCTGAGTTCAACAACAAAAACTATTTCAGATTTTAGAAAAAATACAAACATACAGTCACGCAACAAGGAAGGGAAAATATAACCTTGCAAGACATTTCATTCATATCTTTAGTATTCTAGGGAAAATGTCACTATACCAGTGGCAAAATGAAGACATCCCGGCAACATTTAATAAAATGAAAAGCAAAAGCCATTCGCAGTGCTATCATTAAATTGCAGACATCACTCACCAAGGCTATATTAAACAACCTTTTCTCACCTAACAAATCCATGGATATATCTTGCAGTTCTAACAGGCCTTATATTTGAGCTGCAACACCTGTAAAGAACGGTATGTCAAGCAGTGACACTTTTACCAATTTATTAAGACTATCACAAAACACTGTGGTTCCCCCTTGTACAAGTTATTATAGTTGCTCCTTTAACCTCTGCTTAAAATACCTTTTTTCTGTATATCTAATTTTCAAACTATATTGTCTAGACAAGTGTATTAGTTTTCTGAATCATTACATTGGTGTCAGCCAGGCAAGAAGCCACAGACACACACCTATCTTGCTGCAAGAGGACAGGTGTGAAATTTAAAAGGATAAATCATGAGAACCTTATCTGAATTTTGTTTGGAAAAAACGGCATTGTGTTAGGTGACTAATACATCCTGCAGATAAGGGCAGAATGACAAAGCAAGGGATTATACAGTTTACTGTATTAATGGAAACCTTATCCAATGTGTTCAGAAATAATTATTTGGAAAACATTCCTTTTGTGGGAACTGTACCAAGCAAAATCTGCAACATTATAACAGTGAATATATACTGTATTTGTTTTAATCAATTATTCACATTTTATGTATCTATATACACACACTAATATATATATATATATATATATATATACATATATATATATATATATATATATATATATATATATATATATATAATATATATATATATATATATATCCTACATACCTACATACATACACACACACACACACACACAGTGGCTTGCAAAAATATTCAGACCCCTGACCAATTCTCTATTATTACTGAATTACAAATGGTACATTGAAATTTCATTCTGTTCAATATTTTATTTTAAAACAGTTAAACTCAAAATCAATTACTGTAAGGTGACATTGGTTTTATGTTGGGAAATATTTTTAAGAAAAATAAAAAACTGAAATATCTTGCTTGCATAAGTATTCAACCCCCACACATTAATATTTGGTAGAGCCACCTTCGCTGTAATAACAGACTTTTTTTGGCCTATTCTTCTTGGCAGATTTGCTCCAGGTTCAGGTTGGTTGATTGACACTTGTGGACTGCAATTTTCAAATAGTGCCACAGATTCTCAATGGGATTGAGATCAGGACTTTGACTGGGCCACTGTAGGACATTCACCTTTTTGTTCTTGAGCCACTCCAATGTTGCTTTGGCCTTGTGCTTAGGATCACTGTCCTGCTGAAAGGTGAATTTCCTCCCAAGCTTCAGTTTTTTAGTGGACTGAAGCAGATTCCCTTGCAGTATTTTCCTGTATTTTTCTCCCTTCAATTGTAACAAGATGCCCAGTCCCTGCTGATGAGAAGCATCCCCACAGCATGATGCTGCCACCACCATACTTCACTGTAGGGATGGAGTGTCTTGAGGCATGGGCAATGTTAGGTTTGTGCCACACATATCGCTTTGAGTTTTGGCCAATAAGCTCTATCTTGGTCTCATCTAACCATAAAACCTTTTCCCACATCGCAGCTGGGTCACTCTCATGCTTTCTGGCAAACTCCAGACGTGTTTTCAGATGGTACTTTTTGAGTAACGGCTCCTTTCTTGCCACCCTCCCATACAGGCCAGTGTTATGCAGAGCTCTTGATATGGTTGACTGGTGCACCATTACTCCACTCCCAGCCACTGAACTCTGTAGCTCCTTCAAAGTGATTGTTGGCCTCTTTGTGGCTTCTCTCACAAGTCTCCTCCTTGTTTGAGCGCTGAGTTTTGAGGGACGGCCTTTTCTTGGCAGTGCCTGGGTGATGTGATGCAGCTTCCACTTCCTGATTATTGATCCAACTGTGCTCACTGGGATATCCAAACACTTGGATATTATTTTGTACCCTTTCCCTAATCTATGTATTTGTATTACTTTATCTCTAACTTCTGTAGAATGCTCTTTGGTCTTCATTTTCCTTCAGATTCACAGCCTTACCAGTGATCCTTCTACAGTGGGGTTTTTATCCAGAAAACATGACAGCAACTTTAATGGTTCACAGGTGGAGGCCAATGGTAAGGTAATTGTGTCCTCGTTAGGGCAATTTCTTTCATCGGTGCAAACTGGGAGCTTCCACAGCACAGGGGTTGAAGATATTTCAGTTTTTTATTTTTCTTAAAAATATTTCCCAACATAAAACCAATGTCACCTTACAATAATTGATTCTGAGTTTCAGTGTTTAAAAATAAAATATCAAACAGAACGAAATTTCAATGTACCGTTTGTAATTCAGTAATATGAGAGAATTGGTCAGGGGTCTGAATACTTTTGCAAGCAACTGTATATATATAATACCATTTTTAGTGGACTGTATTCATTTGTGTAAGGAAACTTATAAAACATGATTTGTTACATTCCATGTTATGTTTTTATATAAAATCGGCACTGATAAAACACATCTTTCTCTGTGTAAATCAGAAAATGGGCTCCTTATGGTTACAATGATGTTATTACACACAGAGTGGTACACATTCATAGAGCACATTGTTTTCATACCTAGGTTCAGCTGTCTGTGCTGAAATTAGAAATAATCTGTCTGCATAGCTTTTCAGGCAGAGACATCCTTTTCCTCTGCTTTCTATATTTATTAGGATAGTGGGATGATATTACCATTTTGCAGAGTTGTAATGACTCGACATCAAGTAGCTTTTTTTTATGACTCGACTCGAGTCATTGCCATTAAATGATTCTATTTGACTCAAGTCCCTGCAAGCAAAGACTCGACAAGTCACGCAAAAAAAGTCTCCATCTATCTCGAGTCACTGTCAATAACAAACTTAGTTCAACACATGCAGCCCCTCTCTAACACATGCAGTCATCTTGTCATTTTGCACATAAACAGGTTCCTGCCATGGTTGCTAAGACCATTGCTAAGGAAAGAGAAAACACCTTTCTAGCCTATAGCACCGTTCTGTGATCATAATGTCACAAGCAGCAGGGAGCCCAGGAATCAAAATGTGTAGGCGGGAAGCAAAGACAATTTCTGATCAGTGATCACAGAAAATCCTGAGGAAAATAGTGATTTTGAGTTTTGTCACAGACATGAAAAAAAAAGCAGCAGCATGGAGAGTACACTAAAAGTACCTGCAGTGGTGGAGTTCGCTTTTAATAATAATACAGTCGACCGGGAGAGAAACAAGCAGGCTGCATATATCCTGCCAGCACTGTAAAGCGACAATATGTAAAAACTGCATTCAAAACATAGCTCTGGTAACTGCCATTAATTTATACCGGTAGGTTTTTAGGTTTTTTCAAAATAAGAATCTGAATTAATTAAAAACTCAAGACACAATATGCAACAGCAGTATTTTTCAAAAATGGAGTAGGTAGTCGATATTCGATATTTAAAAAAAATTAAATAATGCCAGGGCAAATTAAACAACACGGCAGAAAAAGCACTGATTAGGAGTTAGTTTTCAGGTTTTTTTTTTAATCACACAAATAAAGGTAATGAATGCATCTGAAATATTAATAATAAGTAAAATTTTGCATAGTGAAAGCTTCAAAAGTAAATAATTTGGTAAGTACTTGGTGCTCTGTTTATTTTACCTATTTATTTATGGACACCATATCTCTTAAGGGAGTTGGTGCTTTGTAGCTATTTTTAAATGTCCCTTTTATTCCAATTCCTAATAAAATATCTGTAAAACAACTGTTAAGCTAATGCAAACTAATAACAACTACAAACATTTGGAAGTTTACCTAAACTAATGTTAGGTAGTCCAATGTCAGTGTTAATCAGGGTCTGTGAAACTAGAGGGTTCCTCCCTAGTGGCGCATCCAGTAAAGGCTCTCTGCGCGGAGTGCAGGATGTGGCCTATAGCCTGGAGATCGCAAAATCGAATGTCACAGCCGACCGTGACCGAGTTCCTAGGGGGCAGCGCACAATTGGCCGAGCGCTGCCCAGGTAGGGAGGGCTTAGGTCGGCAGGGGAAGCCACGGCTCACTGCTTATCAGCAAACCCTGTGGCCGATAGGGCGCCTGTGATTCTGCAGTGGAGCCAGCAGATCTTTGTTGTCCTCCGGCATCCACAGTGCGAAAAATGACAGCTTGGCAGGAGCACGTTTTGGATGGCACATGCTCCAGCCGCCATTTCCCCGAGTCGGAAGGGGGGTTGTGAGCGGTGAGCTGAGGATACAAATAATAAATGGACATTCTAAATTGGGGAGAATACCCAGGGTAAAAACTTTGCAATAACTAAATTAAAAAAGAAAAAACAACAAAAAAAAGAAAACAACTTAAGGCTTAAAACATTTTTTTTTTCTTTCTGGTCACGTCTTATACTTTAACATACATTATATACAGTGCCTTGCAAAAGTATTCGACCCCTGACCAATTCTCTCATATTAATGGATTACAAATGGTACATTGAAATTTCGTTCTGTTTTGTATTTTATTTTTAAACACTGAAACTCAGAATCAATTATTGTAAGG
Organism: Polyodon spathula; assembly: GCF_017654505.1. Classification (NCBI taxonomy): domain Eukaryota; kingdom Metazoa; phylum Chordata; class Actinopteri; order Acipenseriformes; family Polyodontidae; genus Polyodon; species Polyodon spathula. Next base: position 44,907,781 of record NC_054539.1, on the reverse strand, counting down.
TGACATTGGTTTTATGTTGGGAAATATTTTTAAGAAAAATAAAAAGTTAAATATCTCGCGTGCACAAGTATTCAACCCCTGTGCTGTGGAAGCTCCCAGTTTGCACCGATAAAAGAAATTGCCCTAACGAGGACACAATTACTTTATCATTGGCCTCCACCTGTGAACCATTAAAGTTGCTGACACATTTTCTGGATAAAAACCCCACTGTTGAAGGATCATTGGTAAGGCTGTGAATCTGAAGGAAAATGAAGACCAAAGAGCATTCTACAGAAGTTAGAGATAAAGTAATACAAATGCATAGGATTAGGGAAAGGGTACAAAATAATATCCAAGTGTTTGGATATCCAGTGAGCACAGCTGGATCAATAATCAGGAAGTGGAAGCTGCATCACACCACCCAGGCACTGCCAAGAAAAGGCCGTCCTTCAAAACTCAGCGCTCAAACAAGAAGGAAACTTGTGAGAGAAGCCACAGAGAGGCCAATAAACACTTTGATGGAGCTACAGAGTTCAGTAGCTGGGAGTGGAGTAATGGTACACCAGTCAACCATATCAAGAGCTCTGCATAACACTGGACTGTATGGGAGGGTGGCAAGAAAGAAGCCGTTACTCAAAAAGTACCATCTGAAAGCACGGCTGGGGTTTGTCAGAAAGCATAAGAGTGACCCAGCTGCGATGTGGGAAAAGGTTTTGTGGTCAGATGAGACCAACATAGAGCTTTTTGGCCAAAACTCAAAGCGCTATGTGTGGCGCAAACCTAACACTGCCCATGCCTCAAGACACACCATCCCTACAGTGAAGTATGGTGGTGGCAGCATCATGCTGTGGGGATGCTTCTCATCAGCAGGGACTGGGCATCGTCTTACAATTGAAGGAAGAATAGATGGAGCAAAATACAGGAAAATACTGCAACAGAATCTGCTTCAGTCCGCTAAAAAACTGAAGCTTGGGAGGAAATTCACCTATCAGCAGAACAGTGGCCCAGTCAAAGTCCTGATCTCAATCCAATTGAGAATCTGTGGCACTATTTGAAAATTACGGTCCACAAGCGTCGTCCAACCAACCTGAACAACCTGGAGCAAATCTGCCAAGAAGAATGGGCCAAAATCACTCTGACACTGTGTGCAAAGCTGGTACATACTTACCTCAAAAGACTTAAAGCTGTTATTACAGTGAAAGGTGGCTCTACCAAATATTAATGTGTGGGGGTTGAATACTTATGCAAGCAAGATATTTCAGGTTTTTATTTTTCTTAAAAATATTTCCCAACATAAAACCAATGTCACCTTACAATAATCAATTTCGAGTTTAAGCGTTTTAAAATAAAATATCGAACAGAACGAAATTTCAATGTACCATTTGTAATTCAGTAATAAGAGAGAATTAGTCAGGAGTCTGAATACTTTTGCAAGGCACTGTGTGTGTGTGTGTGTGTGTGTTGTATATATATATATATATATATATATATTATATATATATATATATACTACAGTTGTATGTATATGTATATTAAAATAAGATGTGACTGTAGAGAAAGTTTAAAAGATTAATTTGTTTTTTGTACTTTTTTCAGTACAGTACTGTTTTGTTATGCCATTAGGACTCCAACAGACAGCTATTTATTAGGTTTTGTGCTTTTGTGAAATAGTATCTGTTACTTAAAAATGTCTAGTTGACATTTAATGGAAAAAGACACTCCATAGCTCAGCTTACGAGGAGAGACATGTAGTACAGATTCTGTTACCTGTGAATTATATAAAATGTTTTTTTTTTTTTGTCTCCTATGTGTTACCTTGAAGTAATATCTCAACATGAAATTAAATGCCACCAAATTTCCTTTCATTTGGTTAATGTATCTGAAACAAAACTATAAGGGAGTGTCAGTGTTGAGAAGTGAGAAAATATTTAGGTATGTTCTTTGTTTTGTGGTATTATTCATTACTAAACACCCAACCCAATGGAGCACAGAGAAAGGGGACTTGATACAGTGGCAAACTGTGCTTATAAATAGATGAAGGAAACAAATTCACTAAAATGGAAAGACAAAAACAAAGCAGAAACTGTGGACTTTTAATGGTGAACATAAGAGGGGCAAGTATGACCACATTATTGTGCATCCTAATTTTGTATTTAAAAGATTTTATTTATTTATTTATTTATTTATTAATGTATAAATTGCTAATATCCTGTAAAACGAATCTGATTAAATCAAGATATCTTGAACAGTCAGAACTAATGACTCGAAGTGACTCAACTCGAGCAGTTTTAGTGACTCGACTTGAGCTTGGCATGCCAAACACTCGACTCGCTCCAATGACTCGACTCCCAATTTTGTTATATTTAAATTATTCTTGATATGCAATTTTTCGCCTCTGAAGGTAGGCCTAGAGTACCATTTTAATTTCACATTGATACCTGGCTTTATATTTTGCTGTTATTAAGCCACGTACATTTGTCTCTATTTTGTATTTTGCTTTTTTTTTTTTTTTTTTTTTTTTTTTAAATATCATCATTTAATATACCATCAACATTTTTTAATTAATTTCTTTGTGCACTTATTATTACTAAAAACATGCACAGCCAGCAACCCAAATTTAACTTCTGGCAAGACTACACAATATTAATGTAAATGTTTGATTTGTGGAAAATGTTGAGCACAGTTTTGAAGGTTCATCAGATGTGAACTCACAGTACATTTTTAAAGTATTCAAATTTAATGATGTATTTATTAAATCAATCTGTGGGGGCTAGATAGAGTGAGGAGTGCCTCTTAGATTCTGACCAGGTGGTGGTACAATAAATTAAGTCCAACATGCTATGATAATTGGTTTGCCTGGGTTACTGATATAATAGTACATGAGCAGGTACCTCCTACTTTGCCCACCAGCGCAATTAGCTGTACAAACGATGCTCGAAATTTAGTAGTACTGGCAGTGATGCAACTGACAGAGGCACTCAAAAAAAACACAACCGTCAATTAATCAATGCATTCAACTTAGTTAGATCTCTTGCTAGCAGTTATATAACTTTAAATAACATTATTTCACGTTGCGGAACCATATAAGTTTTTTGGATAAAAGCTCACCTACTTTGAGCAGTCACAGTGTCATTAGGTACCTCAAACTTAAGATCCAAAGATTGTATTATTTTGTGCAGAGCTGTGAAAATTTGTACAACTTTGTGCTTTGGTATGAAAAGGCAATATTTGTTTGCATCAAACAGTTACAGAATTCAAGGAATATCCTTGATACATTCATTAAAATTCACTGACAATCATGGAGTTTCCATGCTTTTTTTTTTTTTTTTTTTTTTTTTTTTTTTTTTTTAGCTCAAGCCACTTGCACAAGAAAAATGTCTTGTGTAAAATGCTTTTGTGTGTTTCCATTCACTCAGTTTATTTTACTCGAGTAAACCAGGCTTTTCACCCGACGTCATGCAAATGAATGGGAAAGGTGGGGTTTGCTATGTAAATTAGCTGTGCGTAAATTACTCATGCTGTTTTTGAGATTACTAGTGAGATTTTGTGAAAATGTGGTTTCCATGTGCAGAGAACTGATAAACGAGTGAATCTAAGCTGCTATAATAAAGCATCATACCTTGTGCCTGGGTGGTTAATAATGTTTTACTGCTCTTGCCCAAATTGCGTTTCAAATGTCATTAGTGGGGTGTCATGTCGTTAGTAGTTAATACTGTTTCAACTAATTTATCTTACAACTCATTAACTAAAAATTAACTCAGAGGTATAAAATGAAAGTGACCAAAAGGTATTGCAGATCCACATGGCTGAAAACCGGCGGAGACATTATATATACAGTAATCTCTCGTTATACCAGCGTAATTCGTTCCTTGAAAACTGCTCTGTAGGCGAAATCTTGTACAACAGAAATGAAATCCCCACTGATTCCCATGTTATAATTTTCGATTGGTTCCAGAGCCCAAAAAACGTCCTCTTCAACACCCAAAATTCCCCTTAATAAAGGACAGAACAGTATCTAAATAAGAATTCACTGAAATGTTGTATCAGTTATTTAAGAAATTAGCCTAAAGTTGTTAAGTAAATGACAAATAAACAATATCTTGCGGTATGCATGAGTCCCCAACAAATAAAGACCGGGGCAGACACAGTTTTCTTTCATGCGCTTATCATAGTGTTAGAAAACGTACATTATAGTAAATACTAATTAAGTTTTAAAAACACTAACAATAAATAACACAGTTATGAAATATAAAATTAGAAGAGAATATTAAATACAAAACAGAAATTAGAAAAGCACTTCAGTAAAGAAGAGATAGAAGAAGCAACTGACAACCGCTACACACACGAGACAGCACGAGAATGGTACAAAGACAAAGGCGGCTCACAACACATACTAGGATGGCAGTGGTGGTGGTGAATGCTGTGACATACGCCTTGCGCAGATGTAATACGATCTGCCACTTTGCAATCTCTCCTCTCATAAGAGAGAAAATATGCTTGTTTAATGGAAAAACAGGTATTCATTTCTGTGTATATCAGTAGCTCGTATAGCGAGGGATTACTGTATTTCCCTTTCATTCAGGCAATACAGCTTATAGGGGATCAAGTGATGCTGCGTATACTACCCTGGCTTAGAAACCCTACCCGTCCGGACGGCTGACAGCTGCTGAGGAAGCATTCAATACCACGCTTGGGCAAATATGGGTAATGGGCACTTGAACAAGAGGTGGCAGATACTGATGAAACGGACTGAAGTGCATTAGTTCTTTCCCAAAATTGCCACTGTCTGCTGTATCCTGCACAAACTCTTGTCAACAACAAAATTAGGTGTTCAGGAATCACAGGCTGTCTGTGAGACAGATGGGGAAGGTTACCAGTGTTGCCAAGTCTCACGAGAAAAATAAAGCAGCACTGCCTTTCAAAACAAGCGCAACTCATGTTAAGAGTATAGTGTTTATGGAAATTCCAAACCGCGACTCTCAAAAAACAAGCCCAATCCCAAGTGGACTTGGCAACTGTGAAGGTTACCTCAGCTGACAGTTTTCAATTAGACAGCAGCGATCTGAAGAGGCTTGTGCTGTCAGAGATTCTCTCCTTTCTTTTAAGTTGTGTTGGATTTAATGTTGTGTTAAATATTAATGAAGCAAACAAATCAAATACAATCAATAAGTTCATTTGCAATTTTATTTGGTCAGTTCTGAGAGGGCATCAACAGCTTGTTGGATGTTTGTTGTGCTGTTTTGGGCGATCGAGCTGGCTCATGACATCCAGTTCACCAACTATATTTATTAACGTGGAGGGCAGACACGCACTGTCTTTGGACATAACTAGGATCAAAAAAAGGACGGGAGTTAACTCAGTTAAACATTTAAGCAGCTCACTTGCTCTTTGTGTTTAACTTTAGCTTAGATTTTACAGCAAGGCTATTCTCAAACAGCTGTTTTAATATTATAATAAGGGCATAACGCAGTTCATGGTAAGTGGTTTTATACAGAACTCTAAACCCACAAGAGATATACAACATGACAGTCCAGACACAGCAAAAAACAATAATAAAAAAAGCCACCCACATTACCATTAAGGTGAACTACACCAGTGCTAACCATAAAATCGCTCTTCAGCTACTACTCTCTGCCGTGTTGGAATCCGCAGTAGCAACTGACCAGCTCCCTTGCAATATTTCCAGTTAAGGATAAACACGCTTATTAACATTTACACATGAAATGCGGGTTTCCATGCTGAAGTGGGCGTGGATTTTCCTGTGTGTTTTGTCATTTACACGAGTAAACGAGATTTACCCTATCTCTCTGTTTGACCATTTTTTCGGCCACAAACCAGATTTACACAAGTAATTCTCTCCCAAATGTGCACACACATCGCCATTTCACGTGTAAATTGACCCACATGGAAACATTATGAATGTCAGGGGGAGGGGGGTGTGGGTTGGTATTACTAGGCTAACTAACTAATTACATCTTCAAAGCCAGATTTGGCTTAGAAGTTTCAGCTTGGTTTGGCAAATTTAAATGGGGTATAAAAGCTTAAGTCTTATCCATTTGGGTGAATTGAGGTATGTAAAGCTGTAGTAACCAATGCTTTTTAAAGAGATAAGAGCTGACATGGGTACATTGAAAAGGTCATTGTTTTGTACAAAAAACAGATGTTTGAAGTAAAGGACACAAACAACAAAGTTAAGTTGTATGCCTAAACAGTAACATGTTAACAGATTTAACAGAAAAGCATCAACTTACTTCCCATTTTAAGGATCTCGGTTGAATACGGCCCAAGCCTTGTATTTGTAACAATTTCTGGACTTTTTGTAGATGGACATACTAAATGAAATGTGAACTGACCAGTTTTTGCTGTTTTGCCCAAAATACCCTTCTGAAGTTCCTGGGAAATGCTAAGAAATGTAGGAAACCTGAGAAATACTGAAATTGAAAGAAAAAACAGCACTGTGTAATCTGTATATTCACTTAGTACTACCTATGCATTGCGCAAATGCATAATTACAAGCCTCATCAGTGGAGATAAAATAAGACTTGCCTCAAAGGTCCGTCTGGTGTTAATGGGTTAGACCCTGGTTTTCCCTTTTTTGGGGGAGTGGATGGTGAGGGTATCTGTGTTTAATCAGAAAAAATAAAATATATCTCAAACCCTAAATACATCAACAGAAGAAAATCTGTGTTTTTTTCAATATTTTCTTTAATATAAAAAATGTAACATTATCGCTGACAGATATGTGTTTTTCAGGTGGCACGTACCACAATCGTCACCACTTAAACAACCTTAATCCGAATTTATATGGTGCTAAACTGCAGATGTCTTGAAATAGGAAATGAGGTTTTACATGCTAATCAATATTATTCAACCACTGCACAATAATCACAAGGTCTACAAACACATGGTTTATTACAACCCAGGGATGAAGAACAGTCGTTTTCTATCTGATCAATGAAGCCACATTAGGTAAGCTTCTAATAAAACAAAGATCCCTCTTTCAAAAAAAAAAAAGAAGCCCTATGTATTTTTTTCTTTATATATGATCATCAGACCAGCTCACCCCACAAAGCATATTTATCTTGCCTCACTGATGATAATTCCATACACTACATAAGGGACATGCTTTCCTAAAGGTCATTCTTTGAGTCTGTGAAGCTTCTTCCATTAGGTAATGTGTTTGTTCAGACCCAAGAAGAAAGCAATACTCTCCACTCTGGTTTCTACGATTAGATACACAACAGTTGTCCTGGCTCCTGAGAAAACATGAACGGCTGTCCATTAGAAATTGTTATCTTTGCCTACTGATATACATGATCAAGCTCTAACAAAACAGGTTTGATTCTTTTTAACTTGGAGTCACCATAAAGGTTCTGTATTATGTTACATTAAGTTTTGTTCTAGCTAAACTTAAAACAATATATCAGATCAGTGGGAGTATTAAGTTCAGGTTCTCGTTGCTCACCTCTTCTCAAGCTGTACAAGTTCATATATGTGCAAAATGAGTCCTAACCAGTGCTTTTAAATATATTTTTATGCCTCTTATGTTTAACCTTTAGGAAACTAAGTCAAGTAGACTAACCTTCTGGTCACAGACATAATATTGCTAATGCTACCAAGAAGTAAGAAGTTGATTTTAAAACTTTAGTTTGCAATCCAACAACTAAACTGAATTAATTTCCATTGGGACCGTGTGCAAAAGTTTAACTTGAAGAACCACTGGCCAATAATTCCAGACTACAATGTACTTTAAACAGACCACCAAAGAAATGTCATACCCAAGAGGAAGTTAATTTGCTAAAATAACTACTGACATACAACCGACAATATACTTTTACTTTATTTTTTGTTACTGTTTTAAATGATATATGGAGCTGCTCAAGACACAGCCTTACACATTTCAGTGAAAGTAGGCTTATTATTCCTGGAAACGCTTTATAATACATGACAAAAGTTCAAATACAATTAGGTATGAACTAACACATGATTTACTATTAAATCAATGTAATGTAAAGCATTTATTTGTGAAGCATTCCTTCCTCAATTTGCATAAAATCTTTATATCAACATCAGCTGATCATTAACAGAACTATTAGGAAAAAAAAAATACAATAAAAAAGAAAAATCAGAAAGCCAGCATTCTCTACACACATCGTTGAGTTTTGCTTTCTTTTTCCCCCGCTAGATTACAGTAAACATCTACATTCTCGACTGACAGTGTTTGTTTATAAATTGTTAGATAATTGAACAGAAACATGAGCTTGAACTGCTTCCCTGCACTGCCATATCCTTTCATAGTAATACCACAATGCCATTAGTACACTGAAAACATAGAATCTCTGTTTTGCTGAATCCCTTAAACATGGATGAAATAGTGGCCTTGTAGAAATGATTTTCAAAGATTATCATAAAACACTGTTACTTGAAAGGAGGATAAATCAGCATGGGGCAGAGGGAGCATGTGCCTGCCCCCCCCCCCCCTTTTGAATATGGAGGGGTCATTCAATATAAAAATGGAACAGTACTCACAGGATGAGCCACATTTATAAAGAAATCTATTATAAAGAAATCTATTCTCCCTAAGAAAAAACGTTCAGTGAATGTGAACTCGGCATGCAGACAGGAGAGACAACTGCACTAATACTTAAATACTTAAAATGTAATACTTAAAGTATTAATACTAATACTTAAAATGCATTAATACTTAAACATAGGCATGTATTTTTTATGTATTACTCGCAACAATATCTGAAGGAAGAGACAGTATAAGACCATTATTAAATGAAAAAAGGGAAGAAAGAGTATCAGATCATTATTAAAAATGTAATAATATTGGGTTTTAGAATAGAAAATGAGGAGGTTAATGTTGCCACAGGGCCATAAACAAGTTCAAGCTCAATTCCCACAAAAATCTTTTATTATTTATTTTTTAACTTAGATTAAGCTGTAGTAAATAATTTAAAAGCTGGCATTTCAGGAGACTACCCAGGTCCAACAAGAAACAAACCAATTGTTACGAGAAGATCACCTGCACACAACACACGTTACAGCGAGACATTCGGGCTCTGGCCAAAAAACTGTTTTGGTTACCAGTCAACCTATCCTATCAGAGTCATTACATATAGAAAATGACAAGCGTGGATAATGCTGAAAAATACCTGAAGAAGTTTGAGCGCTGAGAGAGAAGGATGGCCAGCTGCACAATGGGCTGGGCTGCTGGCACCCTTCCTAAGTGGAGATGCACAAGAAGCATGCTATGATTTGGGACCAGACCAAAATGGGCGACTACACCAGATTAAAGGCAGAAATCCTGTCCTGACTTGGAGTCACAGCTGCGGTCCACACCCACAGGTTCCACAGCTAGGCCTACCAAAAGGACAGGACACCCCACACCCAAATGTTCGACTTGATACATCACGCCAAGAAGTGGTTTCAGCTGGAAGTCCACTTAGCTTCTGAGGTTATACAATAAGTTGTCATGGATCAACTCTTGCAGGGGCAGGTAGGAGATGAACAAGATCAAGAGACCATCCCATACCAGTGACCCAGATAGAGAGGGAAATTCTACAGAGTTAGGAGTTAATTCTGAACATTTTGGAACAACCCAATTGCGTGACCCCACTTTAACCCTTTGCGGTCCATTTTATTTTCACACATGCTGTTTATTTTACACATGCTGTTTAAATCCCCCCCCCCCCCCCCCCGAGTAAAACTGGTTTAAAGGGCATTGCAATGCTAAGCAACATCAGTACTGCATCTCCAGCCAAGCCCCACCTCGTGTTCGCTTTTTCACATACCTCTTTACAGACGTGCATACTGATAAATCCTCTCCTGATCACTCGTTTTTTCACCAAACTCCTCAGTAATGCGATCAAAGTCATTATTTGATTACTATAACATCTCAAAAAGCTCTGCAAATGTCCGAGCGGAAGCAGCTACCTCCTTTGTTTATGTCTGCTTGTCTCTGTATGGTGCCGCTGCTATTCGGCTCCTATCGGTCTCACTTGGCCAATGAATGGTTCTCTCGGCTTTCTCGGGAGAAAAAACAACTAGAGACCTGTGCTTTAGGTCTTTTCCATGATGTCAGACAGGGTCTGACATTGGACCGGAAAGGGAAAATCGTAATGTCGGACCTGGTCCGACAAAGGACAGGAAAGGGTTAAAATGTGCAAGGTTAAAAGTAACTGTAATAAACGGGGCAGACCCCCGGAGACCCCAGAGGATTCTTAAATATTGCAAAAGAGAATTAGGGGGTTGTCGAAGAACCGCACAGTGAGTAGTCTAGCCTACTCGTACAGGTTTCAAAGCCCAATAGTTCCATTCAGTTCTGTAATGATTACCGAAAACTAAACAGTGTGTCAAAATTTGATGCTTATCCCATGCCTAGGTAGATTAATAACAGAATAGCATGGCAAGATAACTCAACACTTTGAATTTAACAAAAGGTTATTGGCAGGTTCCCCTCACCAAGCAGGATCCAGCATTGGTCACTTTTAGCTAATCTGAACAACTACAGGGTTACCAGATGGTTACATCTCTGTGATAAGTTATCAAACCAATATCACATAACCACCATATTTATTTCTGGAGGCAATGTGTTACCTTCTTCTCCACCATGTCTCTCCCTATCAACACAAACCCCTATTCCAATGAGCAGGGTAAATAACTTGACCCAATACTGCTTGATAATCTCTAATGTTGTTCGAAAGAGGCCAAGATGATCGGAGCCGAATGCAAAAATTTGCAAAGTTAGCCAGACAGTCTGCCATCCTCAGCTCTGAAAAGCCATGACCTCTAAGAAGCACTCCAGGGATTGAGGTGAAACATTTTACCTCCGCTTCTAGTATTGTTCAGCTACAGGTTTCATTTCGTGCTCAGATTTCAAATCTGTAAAACCTTTCACTATGAGGGCACATGTTTGACTCCAGTGGTGACTTTTGCAATACTATGTATGTTGGACAAAGGTCAATATTTGAGCTGAAGATAAGACAGAGAGACTGAACTTTCCTCGCCTCTACTTAGTGAAAAGATGGTTCGTACAAAGCAGTGCTGCTGGGCATGTTGCCAGAAAGCACACTTGGGAAGGTAGCAGGTAGAGAAACTGAATAAACTTTGCATAAGGTCCTAATTTGCCTGGTTGTTATTCAGTTTAGTATAGTTGTTAGCCTCAGTTAGTATTCCTGCAAGCACGGAATTCATCAATATTTTCAAATATTAAAAATTATAATAATAATAGTCTGTACCAGCAAAATCATTCTAGATAAGGCTTCAGAAAAAAAAAAGATAAATAAACAAATACAGATGCTCTTACTCTATTGTTCAGCATTCATTTGTGAACGTGCATACTTGTTATGTATCAATCATATATACGCAATCCTATATATATATATATATATATATATATATATATATATATATATATATATATATATATATATATATACATACATACCTCAGAAAGCCTGTCTTTTCTTCAGGTGAAGAATGAAATGAGACTGGTGGTCTGAAGTCCATATACGACAAACGTGTCAGTCTATGCTTGAGAGAGGCCCAGGACATTGCAGGTAGGGTTGATGTTCTAATGTACAATTACGCTTATTGGAAATTTAGAAATGTGGGAAACTACTGTACAGCAGGTTATTCACTCTGAATTTTCACTCCTGTACATAGAGATCAATTAGCTAGTGTAGCTGAACTTCAACTGTTGGATTTCAGATTCCTGATATTGGGGTATAGCCAGTATACTACAAGTCAACAGCATGAAAACCCAAACAAAGCCTGACTTGCTTCTTGTCAGTGCACCTCTTTTTCTTCACCTTGTTTGTGGTGTCAGAGGAATTTTCTACTTTTAGTACATAAAGATGAGCTGGATTGTTTTTTTCTTGAATGGCTTAAATTTGTCACGTGATTATATTTTATTTTCTTCAAAAAAATGTTATTTGCTATGGCCTCGGTGCGCTCATCTAAAACACACAAAGCAATATGCAGTAGGTTGCTGCCACACTTTAATAAAATATACACTAGTCAATGCACATTTTGAAACATTTCCTTTTACATTATAACATCACTGGCTTACTACATTAGAGTTGGTGCAATGTAGTTCTGATATTGATAAAAGGCTACAGTTGTCTTCATTTATATTACGTCCTGGAAACATTTTAACGGGTTCAGATGAAACAAAGTCACACCACATCCAAATCACCTCTGCCCTGATGCAGCATCTTGCTGTGAAAAAATAAAAGCAGCCTTTTTTGTGTTCTATGAAGACATCGTTTTAGTGAGATTAACATGCATGCAGTCACTCGTCTCTTGGATATTAAAATGGCATTGTGTACCCACACAATTTATTTAATTTTACTTCTGCGGTATAATAACCTAATAAATGTAAGTTACTACCTTTAATATCAGACTACAGTATGTTTGGAAGTAAACATTAAGTATTCATTCCAACATGTCCATGTAAAATCCTCAACTTAACATAACTTCTTCACGATATGATTACAATTTACTGCAAGCTTTAACTGTAAAGATTAACAGTAAATACAACTTCACACAGTAGACTAGTTAACCCTTTTGTGCCCTTATATACTGTATTTGGTTATACCGGTAGGATTTTCTTGATAGAAAAATAGATAGATTACTGACTAAATAAATATTTCTTATGCTAATATTTTTTTTTTTTTGTGTGAACAAAAAAAGTCAAAAAGGACTCTAAATGCAATTAAAGTAAATCAGGACAACAGTGGCCTTTACGTCATGTTTCACAATAGCCAGTTGATGCCCTTCAGTGACCCATGTATTGCCAGTAACGGAGGGATAAAGAGGGGAAGATGGGGGTATTGTAAGGATTCCCATACAGAAAGCCAACAAATTGCAGTGTCATGCAACATGCACACTTAGAAGACATTCTGCCCTAACTGCAGGTATTAATCTTGACAGGAAAGTCTCTTTAACCGAACATCACTCAGATTTAGTTAAATAATTAACTATATTACCATTGTTCTTGGGAGCCCAGCATTTGTACAGTTGTCACAGGAAATAAGTTAGCCATGAAATAAATTAGCGTTAGCCTTTTTGAGCCTTTCTATGCATGCGCAAATCTTAGAGCTTAAAGGCAAGGTTAAGCCGCGACTTTGTCCGAGTACTTTTATTCAGAACAGACTGTTATTGTGATGTTTCCAATGTGTCTAGTAAATTATCTTACTGTTAATGTTGTCAGGATTTTTATTAAAAGCTACAGTATATGTGGTAAACATCAGAAACACGTTGTTGTAATATTAACATATTTTTCATATTATTATTTAATAATAGGTTAACTTTAGGCTACCTAGTTTGCAAAGTTTACATTTAAATCGCTGACTACTTTATATTATAGGTTTTCTTCGTACATGTACTTGCAATATATTTGCAAGTATTAGCTGAAAGAGAAATAAATACAATACATGCATTATTTTGTATATGGGTTATGACAAAGAGAAATAATTTATCATTTGTCGTGCAATTTATTTTTTATGTGCAATTATATTTGTGTTTAAAATGTAATAATAGTTTCTAATACAACGTTTTATCTATCTATTATTTAATAATAGGTGTTAAGTTTAATTCCCAGTTTACAAAGATGTGGCAACTCTCACCAGTGTTGTCATTTTAAATTTGTAATCGCCGCGGAAATTTATATTAGGTTTTTTTTGTACAAATAATACAGCGCAAGAGACATAAATAAATGTATAATTTGTATGTGTTGTCATAGTTTCCCTGTTTCAAGCAGTGAAATTCTTCACTCAGAGATTTAGAATTGCATTAGAATAAAACGAGCGATCAAATACACTTTCATACATTTTCAAAAAGAATGAAAAATGTAATATTTAATAAGTATGAAATAAATCAGTAATAGCTTATTGTAACACAGTCAAAGGACGATTCCATGTTGTTTATTGAGAACAGACATTTTTGCTGTTTACTATTAAAATGTGTTTGACCAAAAACATGTGTATGTATGTGCATATATACACACACAGGAACTTCATCAAAGTTACCAAAGAAAAAATCACCTCAGGCTGGACCTGTAGCTGCCAAACTCCTCTCTCCGCTGGTTTACAATTTTTTTTTTTTTTTTTAATTCCCCTTCTTCCAGACCTGATATGCCGGTGATTCATGATGGAGGCAATGATTTAGGTGAATTGAAAAGTGTGGAATTAGAAAAATGAAAAAAGCTATTTCCAAATACAACTTAAATTTTGGATTTTGTAAGGGGATGCAATTCGGCATCCTGAAATTAAATCAGGTTGGGCTTTTTAGGTGGGGTGCTGTCCATATGAATGACACTGGTAATGATATAGTCCTAAAAAACCTCCAGCATGGAATTAAACCACACCTTCTGTAAACATCCTCCTTCCCTTCCAATACCCACCCTTACACCTTTGTTTTTATTGTATATATTGTTTTGTATATTTTGAATTGTGTACATGTATTGTGTGTACTGTTTTGTTTTAATAAAAGTGCTTTTTTTTAAAAAAATATCTTTGTTATTCAGAAATGTATACAGACATAGGTATTACTGTATGATATCTACATTATATTCATGATATCTTTATATTTGATTAATGAGATCTGGTGAAAAACATAATTATTCAAACAAATCAGATAAAGTTAAGAGCAAGTTCTCACAGAGTTTCACAATAATCTACAAGTAAAAAGTATAACCTGTGATATGATGCTTTATCTTTCCTGAAATACAACGACTGATGAGTGGGGACTTATTGTAGAAGTGAGGATCAGAGATTTGCCCAGAGTGCTATATTAAATTGGAGAGCTATCTGAATTACTAGTACAGTACATTTGGTGCTGTACGAATACCTCCACTATGTCAACTAGGATTACAGATGCTCATATAAATAATGTAACTGCACTTTAGGATGGTATGTATAGGAAGCCAATCATTTTGTGTGTTTCTCAAATTATATTTATACATACACACCTTAAAACACCATCTTACACTAAAAAAAGGTGTACGTTTTCTATATTAATAGGTTTAGATATCCTACATAGACTTGATTATAACGTCAAAAACATTGCATAAACACTTAAACACTTATTTGCATACCCCACAGTACACGATTTTTAAAGGAAATACACATGTGGCAAATAGCGATTTTAACTATGCATAGACTTAAATTATACCGAAGAAAGTAATGTTTTTAAAATATTTATGTTAAAAAACACTAAAATTCAGCGAGCAATTTCCTGAAGATAAAATGTATTTATAATACAAATTACACGTAAATATGCATTACAATAAATGTAACCTTTAAAAAAAAAAAATACTGTCTGCAATACACTTCGATAAATAAGATGACAACATATTTAAACAAAAATTACTGTCTGCAATGCAAAACTTGTTTTCGTTTCTCAAAAAAAAAGAAATGGCGTCTTGTAATTTTCATTGAACACAGAGAACCCTGCCTTTAAGGTCTAAGATTCACGCATGCGTACAAAGGCTCAAAAAGGCAAACGCTAACTTATTTCCTGTGTTATGACAAAGGTTCGTGCTATACTTCGGTGCCAAAGTGTTGTAGATTTGCATCACAGGCAATGCAATGATAATA
The DNA here is from genome assembly GCF_017654505.1 of Polyodon spathula. Classification (NCBI taxonomy): domain Eukaryota; kingdom Metazoa; phylum Chordata; class Actinopteri; order Acipenseriformes; family Polyodontidae; genus Polyodon; species Polyodon spathula. Next base: position 44,892,197 of record NC_054539.1, on the reverse strand, counting down.
GAAAACTATGAAGTGTATGATACAAAGCAATGGGCCTGTTTTTTGTTGTGTTTGCAACAGTGCAACATTTGCTAAGGAATAAAAAGTAGCAAGAAACAAACTGGTTTTGAGTAGAAGCAATTAAATGAAATTATCTCTCCAAACTTTTTTTCTTACTAGTTGTATTCTATGTCAAAAGATTGATGGAAAATTTGCAAACACAACAAAAATGTGGCTCATTATATCTCAAGAAAGTTATCATTAACTTGATAATAGAAATGTTTGGGCTGCAAAATGGGTAAAGGGTAAGATACAGCGGTGAATGACATACAAAGTCAGACAAAATGCTAGCAGATTTACAATGAGTTCTGAAGACATGCTGTAATTTGTTCGTTACAAGTGGGAGTTGAATAACGTTTGTTGCTTTAATGTTATAAAATGGTATAGTGTCTGGCTAAAAAAATGAGAATGGCCTTAATCATGGATAGGATCACGTTGCTGTCAATGGCTGTCCAGCACTGAAGGGTTTCTGTGACTAAGCACCATTAAGATTACCCCATCCCCACACCCCCTCCCTCCCCATTGTTACCAGTGTTAGACTAAGTGACTAATCAAGGCTTAGTAATTAGGCTATTAGCAACCCCTGGCAGTTCAAACCGACAACATGATTAATGCCTTTTGTACCACGCATGAGTAACAGTGAAAAATCTCACACTCATTATCTTTGACAATTTTCAAATCATCAATGTCATTTCAAGGCTATAAGGCGCATTTTCATTTTACTGTACCTTAATAACTAATAGTAAAAGAAAAGGTCACTCAAATTATGTCTCCTGTTTTTACCATCCACTTTAATTAATATTTTGTAACTTCAATACAAGCCAATGATAGAGGCAACTTAAGCAACCATACAGGTTTTTTCCATTTTTGTTAAATTATAGTTTCTAAACTGCTACATACTTACAAAATAGTATTTCTAACAAAATATTTTCCATAACAGGTCATTAGTTGAGACAATAAAAAAATGTTGCCAGAGACAATCAAAGTGAATGATGTCTATACCGATGACCATCTAATACCAAAAAATACCAACAGCCCGAGAAAACAGAAGCCAAAATTTTGCGAATTTCTAATTAGCTGTAACTTGCTTCTAAATGACAGTAATAAAAAACATAAATCTCACAGACACATAAAAAAGACTCCATAAAATAAAACGCAAGAATTAATAGCTGTCCGTTTTGTGACTAAACAGACCTGAACATAATAGATGGTGTGTAGTGAATGACAATGTCACACTTTGCTGTTTGAATTTAATTGCTGCTTTGTCATTTCGAAAGTAGGTTGGAGGAGACTGGGAATTGGGTTTTTTTTTTTCCCCCCACTAAAGACAATTTTTATGTTTAATGATTCTCATAACAGATATGCTAATGACACCCCATAGATTGGCTTTGAATAATGCCTTTCAGAATGAAACATGTATTATATTGAAAGTGTGGCTCAGTTGAAGCTCTTGAAGCTTATATTTCATTTCTGTATTGCTTAGAGACTTAAGTTTACGTGTGAGGAAGATTAAGTGAAACGGAAAAGGACAATTTAAAAGATAAATGTAGCAATCAGGGTGCCAAACTTGAAAGAGTTTATTTAAAAAAAAATAATAATAATAATTAATTCAAGGGCATTACAACCAAACAAATTCAATATGTCACACTAAAAATCTCCACAGGCTAACTTTTGTTTTATTTTTTTAAACAAAGTTCATGTCATCATGGCTGGGTTTCCATGCAGTTTAGAAACCCCGTTGTCATGAGAATGTGGCGTAACACACATATATCACACATGTTCCTCACGCTTTAGGAAGTGGGCAAATCGCCTTGTCACTGTAAAAACCAGTGAAAATTTGACCTAAAACAAAGATGTTTTGCACGTAAACATGCCCAAAAGCCATACCTTAACGTCACGAGACTTCAACAATGAACATACTGCTTGTGATGTAACCTTGCGCAACTTTCCAGTATAAGTAAAGGCTGTACCAAGCAATTCTTTATTAACAACTGAAATCTGCTGGAAGTAGCCCTGGCAAGCTTCTTTACCAAATAGGAAAAAAATAAGCATACAGTACAAGGGGTTTAGAGACCTCATTCAGTATTTAGTTTTCTTTATTATTGCTGCAGGCTACCGACAGCACCAGGCTTGAGTGACCACCTTTTGAGTTGAAGTAAATCTCTTAAACCAAATTCATTTGTTTTAGAAAAATGAAAACGTGAACAAGAAAATGTCGGTTCCGCGAATTGGTTTAAAAAAAAAAAATAAATAAAAATACGGGGCTTAACATCAGCTTGCTGAAAGACTTGCAGAACGAAGTTCCAGAAAGTTATAAAAATGCCCGGGTGGATTAGCATTTGTTGAACTTGTATGGACTACCGGTAAACTGGATCCCCAATAAAAACATTTAATATAGAACATATTCTTCTGACAAGCGCCTTGTACTGTCCCTGCGGAATTCAGATTGACCTACTTATTATTATTATTATTATTATTATAAGAATATTATGTGGTGGGAACAGTGGCCGAGTAGCGTAGCCTATTGTACATTTACTACCAGTATTTTGAAAATGTACTGTACTACACATTTTGACTGGATAACTTTTATATCATTAACCTAAGAGCTGGACTTTAGCTCCGTTCGTAGACTACTATAAGGATCAGAATGGCTGAAGCTATGGTTCTGTAGGAAAACTTGTATATACAGTAATCCGTCACGTATCCACCTGTCACATATCCGTCCTGATCAACCTCTTCAGCAACTTTATTATTGAACAGAGAAGATTAGTTCAGAGGCTGTAGATGCTACCAAAGTTTTTGTACAATGTGTTGTATGTGCTCCTTACGCTGCCACTTCTGGTAGTGTCACGTGAGCTGTTCAGTGTGTTGATATGTAGATAAATTCTGTCCGCATGCGGGGTGTATCAACTTCAGCCTCTGTCTTGATCTCCTGCCTGTCACTCAGCAGCGAATGCAATCACTCACATGGCAGACGGCTACTCTGTCACAAGCATTAATACCCTGTATCTTTCTAAACAAGAGATTTAGGGGAGCTCCCTAATAAAAGCTGAACCGTAAAACAATAATTGTGTGAATGTAGTAATTGTTACAGCTGTGCTTAATGGTATTTAAAACAGGATTCATTTATCCGCCTTTTTGCATATCCGCCCTGGTCCCACCACAGTCGTATGTGCAACGGATTACTGTATTATATATGTACACGTATAATAGGGTTATAATAAATTAATATGCAGTCAAAACATGTTTGGCAAATAATACATGGACAGTACACTGCACCTTCTTATGGAAAGTTGTTAAATATTTTTTTTGGAGGGGGATATTTGTGTAACCTACATTGTATAACCATGTGAGTTGTTTCCCTTGCTTTTGTATTGTTTTTTTTTTTACTGGTGACCAAATGAGGCAGGCTTCTTGTTTAAACCCAGATTAAGAAAGCTGCATGATATCAAAAGTCTTGCCAGGCCAAATTGGACCGCAGCCATAAACATTTAAATGTACCCTCTGTACTTGAATATTAATTAGGTCATTTGAATTTGGATGGAGAATTTCTCTCCCTAAAGGAAAACTACATGGAAACCCAAATTACCCAAAAGGTACTACCAAAATAGTTGGCTGCCAGTTTAGTAAATAAGACATTTAACAGCTGCAACAAACCTAGGAACTTGTTGGTACCATGCTGACGTGCCAACTGCTGTCTTCACTTGTAATTTTCTGAAATGTGCAGAACACAAACACTGAAAGGAGACAGTCACAAGACAAATAAGCCTGCTGTAGATTTCAGATTTCACAATGCATGTCACTTTAAAAACTACATTAAAAACCAGCTTTTTCATTAGGATAAGGCAGTTTATTTTATTTAAGAACACACTAAAGTGCAGTAAAATAATTGCATGTATTAACCCAAGGCAAATAGAAGCTACCGTTTAACAAGTGGGAAAGTATTATTTCTAGTACAACTTTGCCCCACAAAGCAATTAAAACTTACTGCTGCCAACGGCAGGACAGAATTGTTAGTCTATCACTATGCACAGTTTTAACAGGCAAGTGGAGTGTCATGTGTTAGGCTGCTGTTACAGGCTGAACCCTTGTAAGCTAGACATCAATTGGACCTTGTTTGAATTTTCCTGCCTTTAATCTGAAATATATTGAAAATGTCACATACCTTGAGCAGCATCCTGATATACTGGAATAATGTGATTCATTGGCAACAGTCTTTATTTAGAAAACTTAACATAAATACATACAGTAATCCGCCCGTCACATATCAGCCCTAACTGTTTATCTGCCATGATCAACATCTTCAGCAACGTTACTTTATTACTGAACAGAGAAAGATTAATTCAGATATTGTAGATCTTACCACAATTTTCGTACACTGTGTTGTATATGCTCCATGCGCTGCCATTGCTGACAGTGTCTCATGAGCTGTTCATATATAACTTCAACATCCGTCTCTAACTCCTGCCTGTCACTCAGCAGTGAATGCACACACCCACACGGCTACTCTGTCACAGGTATTAATACCCTGTATATTTCCAAACAATCAATCAATCAACATTTATTTTATATAGCACCTTTCATAGTGGACAACCATCACAAAGCGCTAAAAAAGGGATTTAGGGCCACTCCCTACTAAAAGCTGAAAATCAAAACAATAATTGTGTGAACACAGTAATTGTTACAGCTGCGCAGAATGGTATTTTATACAGGATTCATTAATCTGACTTTTTACATATCCATCCTTACTCTGGTCCCACCACAGTAGCGGATTACTTTACTAATATAAATGTAATAGCAGAAGGCATTGTGTACATGTATTTTGAAGATACTACATGAAGTGCAGGAAATATGAAATAAAAAAAATTCTACCAAAAAACTTAATTTACATTTAATAAATAATATTGAGTAAATTATATTATAGTCAACATTCACTCCAAGACAATACTTTTGTGTATTTTAATGATGATGCACAGCCTCAGACAAATTCAAACAAACTGTTCCTAATTTGTTGGCAGGGCATCGTTTCTCAGTGCAATTAGAAGTAATGTGTGTCAATCTTTATGCTTGTTTCAACCGTACAGCACTGAAATAAATGTTATTCAGCACAAGCTGAAAGGAAGCAAACATAACCTTTTTGTGAATTGAATCAGGTTAAACCAATTCAATTCACTTGTACACAGTAGTTCTTGCACCCTGTTTCAAAAAGGACCTCACAGCCTCCAATACACAGACACCCCTTAAAATGTATCTACAAGTTGTAGTTAAACAGCCATGGTGTTACTGAAAAAGCTCTTGGAGGGGGTTATAAAACAAGGTCAACATGGGCCTTGCTGTTTTTTACTAAAAATCTCTCTCTCTCTATCTCTCTCTCTCTCTCTCTCAACCTGACAATGTTCCACTCTTTCTTCACTCATGAGGCCAGCAAAAAAAACTACACAGTGCTTCCATCACAGCTTTACAGATTCAATATTACATTTTCACCTATTGGGCCTTAAGTCTCTAAGCAATTCTAGAGAAAAGTAATATGGAAATAGGAAGCCTTGATAGTATCAGAGTGCCGCTGACAGAAAAAAGTAAATACTTGACAGTTCTTGCTGGTTCGCTAAAGGCCACGGTTCTAAGGCCAGCACCACTCCTTGTCAATGTCAATAAGTTGTCATAATTTACATGCTTTCTCTCTTCATTTAGGGTGATGGTTCCCCAAGTAATGTTTTATTCCTCTTCTCAGAAAGAGATAATGAGATAATGATGAAAATATTAAGTAGGTTTAGAAAAATAAATCTCTTCATTTCATAATGAACTTTTCTCAGTCTTATTGGTTTATTACAGTGTATATATATATATATATATATATATATATATATATATATATATATATATATATATATATATATATATATATATATATATATATATATATATATATATATATATATATATATATATATAATATATATATATATATATATATATATATATATATATATGTATATATATATATATATATATATATATATATGGACACACACTCAAACCTGTATTAAGAGACCACTCAAGGGACAGTCTAATAGTGGCCTCTTAACACTGGTGATACCTTAAAAGTGGGCCCATAAGTTATGAATTTTCTATTTGTCTCTGACATGCTTTCCTGTAATTATGTACTTCTTACATACACTGTAAAATTCAGAAATGTTATATGAACAAAAGGAAGTATGTAATTTAATAACACTCATTTAGATAATGCATTTACAAAACAAATTATTTTGATAAGTAATGATTGTTTGCCTGTCTCAGATCACACAAAATGTTTTAAATACTTTGCAAATTTCAGTGCCTGTGTCTTTGCATCCTGAAACCAACGCAAGCATAAGCTCTTTCTCGATTACCGCGATACTCTTATAAGTATGTCTTGAACTTTTGGGTGTTTACTTTCCTTAGCGATTTGCTTTTTAGTCTTAAGCCACTACATCCTAATTATGAGAACATTCTGTTAAATTAGCAGGAATGAACAGCACAACACGAAACTGAAACATTGGAAGCTACCTAGTTCCGAGACAAGTGCAAGAACAAAATGCAAGTTAAAAGTAGTATCTAGTGCTCTTAATGATGAAGAAGGTGAAACAGAAGCAGCAAGTCAATCAGGACATCAACCAGGGCCACCGTCAGGGAGAGACAACCCTGACAGTTGTCCTGGTCCCGGGCCCGAGCCTTTTTGCATCCCTTGTTTGCTGTTTTCTAATGAGCTGGAGAAAAAATCGTCTAGCGCACTGTGCAGAAAAGAAGGGTTCAATGCAGCAAGTGGAAAGTGGCGCAAATTAAACGACAAACTTCTAGAGCACGAGAAGAGTGGGCAGCACCAGCATTGTTACTGGAAATGGAGAAACTTGAAGCAGGCTTTGCAAGGTAAAGGGATTGATAGCCAGCTTCAGAAGAAAATACCATCACAGGTAGAAAAGAACAGAGCTTTACTAGAGACTTTTGGATGTAACATTGTTTCTACCATCTAGAAATTTGTCATTTTGAGGAAGCAGTTTCACAATTAACGATGTTCACAATGGCAATTTCTTGGGTGTACTTGAACTAATATCGCACTATGACCCCTTTATGCATCATCACTTACAAAAGATAAAACAGAAAAGGGAGAAAAAATGCAAGCTCACTATCTATCCTGGGAAAGTCAGAATGAATTTATTGAATTATGTGGTCAGCATGTTTTGAATAGGATTCTGATAGAGAGGAGTCAATCTATTTATTTTTCTGCGATATGTGACGCTACTTCAGACATCTCCCATACAGAACAAAATGTACTTATCCTAAGATATGTGCATAATAATAAAGAAGCCACAGAATGGAAAATTAACAAACGTTTTATTCAGTTTATTGATTTTTCAATAAAGAGTGGGCAGGAAATTGCAGAAATGCTGCTACAAGTATTGCAAAAACATGACACTGACATCGCTGATTGCAGAGGACAAGGTTTTGGCAACGGATCCAATATGTTCAGAAAAGTAAGGGGTGTACAAGCTCGTATCAGTGAAAAAAACCCACTTGCTACATACTCTCCTTGAGCTTCTCATTCACTGAATCTTGCTGGAGTGCATGCTGTTGAAACGTGCCCCGAAATAACCACTTTTTTTGGCTGTTTAAATCATCTATATGTTCTTTTCAGTGGCAGTCCAGAAAGATTGGCTGTTTTAAAAGAAAAAAACAAGTTGCTCTCTACATCGTTTGAGCGAAACCTTTTGGAGTGCTCGAATCGAAACAATTCGCCCTGTTGCAAAACGCCTTTCCAGCATCATTGCAAGTCTAGACAGCATCACTGAATCTAGCAAACTGTCTAATGAAGGTATGTCTGAAGTAAAAGGTCTGAAAAGCTACTTCAAGTCTTTCACTGCAATTGTGCTTGCCACGTTCTAGGTTAAAGTTCTACAGATTTTTGAAGAGAGAAACTTGCTTCTTCATTCTGGGGATTTCGTTAGACACAGAAGCAGCCAACATAAACGCTCTACAAAAGGAGATGACGTTTCTGAGAAACAAGTGGAATGCCATTCCTTCAGAGGCTAAAATAGTGGCAAGTCAAATGGACATAACCCCTGTATTTAGTTAGGAATTAAACCGGCAAGAAAGTGCAAGCGATTTCATGACAAAACTGCAAACGATGTTACAAGTTAAAGTACAGAGACTACGTTTCACAATACAGTATATTATGTGGCAATAGACAACATCATCAGTCAGTTAAGCAGTTGATTTCAGTCCACTACGGCTATCTGTGATGCCTTTGCGGCAATTCTGAAGTTTAGGAGCATGAGCGCTGAATACATCAATACGTCATGTGCAAAGCTAGTCAGTAAGTATTCACAGGATACAATACTTACAATACATACAACAATACAATACTCCCGCCCTCCGCAAATACAATACTCCCGCCCCCCGCAAATACAATACTCCCGCCCTCCGCAAATACAATACTCCCGCCCTCCGCAAATACAATACTCCCACCCCCCGCAAATACAATACTCCCGCCCTCCGCAAATACAATACTCCCGCCCTCCGCAAATACAATACTCCCGCCCTCCGCAAATACAATACTCCCACCCTCCGCAAATACAATACTCCCGCCCTCCGCAAATACAATACTCCCGCCCTTCGCAAATACAATACTCCCGCCCTTCGCAAATACAATACTCCTGCCCTTCGCAAATACAATACTCCTGCTCTTTGTAGACCCTAAACAAGTAGCAAAACATATCCAACCATTTTTACCACAATGTAGTACAGCTATGCCCAAAAGTTTTGCATCACCCTATAGAATTAACTAATTTTGCTTCATAAAGTCAAATGAAACCTGCTGAATAATGTTACCTTTACATACTGAATTACATACCACTTTGTAGTTTTCCATATACTTAATGAAAAACTGAAAAAAGTAACATTTTGAAATCTAACATAAAACACAGACCTAGATGTATTGTATAATTCTTCCTGCAGATTTGTTCTAGTGCTCCCATTTGGCACATCATTGTCATATGTATATAAAACTAGGCTGGCTGTCACTTACAAATCAGAGGCTTTTTCATTGGTATTGTTTTGTGGTTTTTAAAGGCTTGGTACCTTCTTATTTGAGTGCACTGGTAGAAAGGATGCATTGGTTACAGTTTTTGCTCTCAGGATTCTGTTAATGTGGCTGTTCCAAGGTTCAAACACATTTGGTAGAATTATCTTTTGCATGCCAACTCCCGAAGACCTGGAACTGTTTCCATCATAGTATAAAGAAGGAATTTGATAATATTTACTTCTCCAGTTATAAAGATTGTATTCAGGAATTGCTTATAACATCCTGCCAATATTTTTCCTTGGTCCACATTAACAAATAGAGATATACTGAAGAAATAGGACGTCTCATTGGGTAAATCTCCTGGTTAAATAAACATATAAATAAATACAAAATAATAAAGTAGTGAGAGGAGACTCGGCGAATGCAGTAGCTAACCACAGAGAGGAGCAACTTCCCAGACAATGCTATTATTCTTAAGGCAAGACTAAATGTGACATGGTAAATAAGGAAAGGGGATTTTTTATTGTAAGACCAAGTTTATGTACAGTAGTTCAAAGTAACATTACAGTTCAAAGGTAATGTTGCATTTTACTCACCCAAAATATATTTTATCTCACGTAGTTTCTAAATTGGAGAGTAAATTACTCAATGACTGAAAACCTTAGCTGGTAAGAGCATAATTTGATATACCTGGATGTTCTTGTAAGTAAAAACAAACTACATGAATACATTATTATGAATGGAAGCTGGTGCCAACAGGTGGCAACTCTGGATTTTCGTACTTGTAGTACAGAGGTAACAATGTCTGTGGTAATAGCTGACCCAGTGATGACTATGTGGACAGTCATGAATACGGGTGGCCACATCAAAATTTATTTTAGTCATTCACCAAAAACCTGTCAATTTTGTTTTTTGTGTTTAACAAAAAAAGAAAAAGTGTACACCTTGGTCCCTACTCTATTTTACTAAACAGATATTTGAACTCAAACAGTTGCCACTCTATACAGCCCAAAGGGATCATATGATGTTGCTTCAAAGATAAAAAATCAAGAGCATAGTCTTCACAATGAGTAGTTTAGGTTCTGCAGACTTAAGGCTGAGGTTCTTCTTATCTGATCTGATGCTTTGTTAAGTCTGCAGAACCTAATCACAACATCTTGAGGTTCTTGTGATTAGAAATGGATAGCAATATCACCCCAAAATTGGACGAGGCTGGCTATGGTCTAGCAAGTTCATGTTCTTAAAGAGTGTAACAATTGACCTGTTTCTGGGTTTTCCTGTTTGAATCAAATGTGTTTTATTTTCTATTTGCCACACAAGATAATTTATTTGATAATGCCTCTATGTTCGTAAAATTCAGTACATGTACAAATTTGAATACTGCTGATAAGTTGTTTAGTAGTGTGATCCATTTAAAAAGCAGACATTTTTGTTTGTTATCAGCCTTCAAAAACACATCTGGCACATCACTTTGAAACGCATGGAAATCTGACTTCACTACATGATAAGGTAAGCAGTTCAAGGGTTGGCATTAAGACAAATTGATCAAATCTAAAATTGCGCAGAGGTTCGTAGTTAAGACAGGAAAGAAAATAAAATCTAAGTCAGATTCGCTATACATGAGAACATCCAGTTGGATTTAAGGTTCTGTTTGGTATCTCATTATTGAGAAACTTCTGCTATCATGTTACCCCAGGAATTTGGGAAAACATTCCCACTAAATCTGCAAATAAAGTTAATCCACTTGATGATGTTGTTGCATACCGGGGACCTCCTGTAAGAGGCACATGAGACCAGATGCTTTTGCATCTGAAAGGTTAAAAGGAAAGGCACCATGAAAGGGGAAATTACGAAGGATTGTGCCTCCTCACTGTGTCCTATCACTAACCTCCAAAACATTTGAAAGTAGCCTTTTTTCTGATAAACAACTAGCTAGCAATCTTATAGGCCTCTCCGCTGTCAAAGAATTTGAAGACATTATTTGTGTTTTGATGGTGAAATATAGGTGGCAGTCTGCTTGTTATTCAGCTGTTAGCCTACGGGGTTGTGCACAGATTATCATTATAAAATGAACTGGACAAGCCAAGTTCTCCAAACTTAGTCATTTTTTCAACACTGTCAGTGGAACATGATATGTATGATAATTCTTCTGTTTTAACCATCCATTTAGTACAGGATAGTAATACCCAACTTTATTTCCATAAAGTGCCAAAACACACACATGCTTACTGATTGAAATATATATGTACAGTATACCAGCTTGTTCACAATACATGTTTTATGAAAATGACTGGTAGTTAATGAGATTACCAATGCAGTTTGCTGTTTTTACTCAAATATTTATGTGAAATATCTGTTATGTGCCTATATAACACGTTCATGCACACACTGTGTATGTATGTTCAGAGTAACATATTCTAAACAAACCATACAGAAAAACAGTATAAAAGGCAGATATTGACTCACCTCCTCCACCTCCCAGAAGACTTGCATTTGCTGTAGAAAAACAAGAAGAAAAAACACAAGTAAGCACTAATGTAGTTGTTTATTTTATATTTTAGCCATACACAAATGTAGCTGTCTGAAAAACACAACTACAGCAGCTAATTAAAGTCTCTTGTGCTCTTGCTTGAAAACCATGGAAAACAGTGGTAATCCTTTACTGACATAGTTCAGTTATGAATAGGATTCCCTGGGATGCCAAATGATAATCAGTTATCACAAACATCAAAACGCATTCCTAGGAAGCACAAGCTTCCATTGTAGTACCTTGCCCTACCAAAATGTATACTGTGGTGACACATACTGTATCATAATGTAATTGTTTAAAATTAAAAATAGACACTGAAGTCAAAGAGTTTGCACTGCCTTTAGATCAGAAGACTGGATGCTTAAATCCTGCTATACACAACCTTTTTATTTTACTTTATTTATTTGCCTATGTAACATGTTCCTTCTTACAGCTGGCTCTAATAGGTTAACATTTTAAGCTTCCCTGGCAGGGCTTTCATTTATTGAAAAATGTAGACAATTATATATATTTGTTTTACTATTCTTTCAAATTACTAAAATTGTTGTATTGTTTACAGGTCTCAGGCACAATGGTATCTCTCAGCCGCAGCTGCCACGTCAATATTTTGTTCAACCCACAGAGGCAGCTTAATTACGAACCAAAATGAATGCTAATATTTTATCAAAATATTAAAAATCATTACACAAGTATACTTTGCAGCCAACCCCTTCATTAACAGCAAAATACTGTCACTCTGTGGAGGAAGATCAAAAGGGATTTAAATGAGACCAATCATTTAAATGTAACAGTAAATGTGGTTTGTGTGTTGTAATGCAGTGCCAGGTCAACAACATTTCAAAATTTACCAACTTACCAACCCCAAACAGGTTTTCCCCTTTTTATACACCTGTGGCCACATTCCCACGTGTGTTCTGGCAGGGAGGAATTTAACCCAACCCAATATTCCCCACACACCCACACATTATGCCGGCTGGACTTCCACCCTACCACACCAACACAGAAAGTTCAAAGCACCTGGCATCTAATAAAGGCTCTCTGACAATTAACTCATTTATATCACAACACACCCAAGAATTTCAGTTTTTATTAGGTTCCCACATACACCAAAATTGATACAGAAGAAAAGCCTGCAAAACTTTAGCTGGAGTTCCGAATTCAAGCCTTTGAATTTTAACCAATTGTTTGGGTTGACAAAACAGCCCTGTGTATGCAAGTGTATTTTGAATATTAATTTCAGAGAGGCAAGTTGCTATGTTTACAAAAAACAGTAATGACCTGAAAACCACCAGCTGATGACAGAAAAAAAAGTGTGCAGTTTATACAAAACACACACTATTCAAATGATGATGTTATGAAGAAAAACCTTTGAGGCCAGTAGTCTGTAAAGGAGTATTCTGTTACAAAACTTAGATTTAACTGCAGTTGTCACTATAGGAGTAAATTGTCATGTTTAAAACTCAACAAAAACTAAGATGTTCAAGTTTGACAGAAATTGCTGCCTACAAAATTGTTTCAATATAGTGAATCTACTATTGTTTTTCCTCTTTGAGTGAACTCATCAACATCCAAATAATGTATTAAGACTTATTCTCGTGTGTGTGCGACAGAAAGCAAGAGATCAAAGGACAAATTAAGAAATTGTTGATCATCATTTTAATTGTCCTGACTTCATTTTAATGTCACCCCTTTCCTGAAGAAATACAACTACAAGGTTTAATTGCTTGACATTACAAAAAGTTCATTAAGCACTTAATGCATCCATTTTAGTTTTCAAACCTAAACCTACCTACCTAAGACTTAAAACTAAAAGTACAGTACAATCCCTATGTTACAAACTCCAAAGGCATTGAGTAAAATGGTCTTAATAAAGAACTGGCCTTATAAATATCAGAAAAGGACCGACCAATTGTGGTCTTTATAGTGTTATAGTCTACGTATGTAGATCCTGACAAGGCGTTTACAGTTCATATTCACTTGTACAATCTTAAAAACAGAAAAGCTCTTTACAGTATTATTTCTCTTCTGTTCCTCTGTTTTTCTAAACTTTTACATCAATAATTCCCGGCCCCCTCAGTGTCTCAGCTACAATGAAACACTAAGTTTGTGAATCTGTTCTCAGCAGGAATTTAAGAAAACGTGTCGGCTGTGAAGAGAATAACATGTGTTTTTTTTTCCCTTTGTTGTACATATGACTTCATTTCCTTTTATCTTTTGTCTCTTACAGAGCTGCTTGTTCGTTATAAAACTATGTTACCTACAGAGCAGTGAAGAAAGATGTAGCCCTTTATCAAGACCAGATCTCAAGGGTGGGGGGGGGCATTAAGGCAAAAAAAAAAAAAAAAAAAGTATTGAGTTTCTGTTTTTATCTTTTCAAAGGAAAAAGAATAAAAAACGAAAAACTTTAGCCACCTATGGGGCACAGTTTACAGGCAACCCAAGGATTCACATCCAGAACTGTAAATCTGTTCTTCACGTGAACCAACCTTTCCACTGTGCTTCGAGGCTTAGCAGTACAGGTGTTGCAGTAACAATCAAGCATGCACAGTGAGCACTTACAGCACACTCTATATTCCAAGTAACTCTGCACACAGACCAAAATTGTTAACTTTAGAGTTGTTTATTAAAAAGCTTCTCTTGGTATTGGACACTGTTTCTTTCGTTTGTATAAACTGAATACAAATAATACCCTGTGCATCTGGTGGAGGGCTAGTTTCAAGATACGAGACGAAAGAGATACTCCTTTATGTTCAGCCAACTCCTTTCCTGCAGGGACTCAAGAGAATAACATTTTCTCAAACAGAAAGACGAGTGTTATCCAAGGTTTTAAAATCAATTTTATTTCCTCCTATATTAGCATTTGAAGAATTATCAGAGGCCTTTTCTTATGTTGATATTTTTAGTTCTTTGACAATTTCAGTAATGCTTTGGTTTAAGGATCTGTTGTTATAAGGGATTACATATAATCTATACACATGTTATTTATGCTTTTAATCAATCAATCAACAAAGTGCTTTACAAGATGCAGTAACAAGAAATACAGATAAATGCTTAATACACGATATACAGTAAACAAAAAATGCATAACACATTAAATAAGACTGATTAAAAAAAATATCTAATGCATTTACTATTTTTGGCAACAGCATAAGAATATTATCAAATAACTAGGGCCCTACGTTTTTCATGACTTATTTCAAAATATCACTATTTCCAATGGGAAAACAGGCAAATGTGTGTCTTTGTGTGAAGTGAGTAGTTTTTCGAGATTTACGATTATAATATTATAGTATATAATATTAGTATAATCGTAAATTACGATTATAATATTATAGTATATAATATTAGTATAATCGTAAATTACGATTATAATATTATAGTATATAATATTAGTATAATCGTAAATCTTGAAAAACTACTCACTTCTAAATCTTTTGTAGTCATTTTTGTATTACTTTAGTATAAATACATGTTAACTTGGATTCATATGTTGTTTTTTTCTGACTATGTGAACGAAAAGACACACATTTGCCCGTTTTCCCATCGGAAATAGTGATATTTTGAAATATCACTGTCCTGGTCACAAAAGCAAAGTTTGTGGGGAATAATAGCCATTTTCTATACTTTTGAGGCATAAGCAATTAGGAAATAACACTTACTACCCAGGAACAAAAAAAATAAAAAAATGTGTTTCACGGTGTAATCAACCCATAACATTCTGGCTAATTAGAGAAGTTTCTGAAAGCCGTAATGATTTTAGACCCACAACATGTTTTTAATCTGGATAAAGAACCCCTCTTGTTAAATTGTATTTCAGGGTTTGATGCTCACTGTAAATCAGAAATGGAGGAATAGCAACTATATGCAAAAGAAAACGGTAGTGGAAATTCTTTGACCGAATGTTGAAAAAATGCAGAAGAACAATTTCCCAATTTAGCAAGAAAGGCTAAAATATGTCAGTTGTTACTAATTATGTGGAGAGAAGTGTTTCTTCATAAGGACTTATGTTTATTGTTTATTTCAACCAGACTCACCGCTGCCACCCCCGCGCTGACTTGGACGAACACGGACACATGCGTCTTCCGAAACGTGTGCCATCAGCCATCTGCTTCTTTTCACTCTGCAGGACTGCCATGCAGTCCCCTCAGAGTTACAGCGTCGGAGGACCATGCAGCTCTGAGCAACTTACAGGCAGACTCGCAGGTGGACGGACAGTTTACACAGGTCGCTGGTGTGCGGTGAGCCGAGGACACCCAGGTGGACCTAAGCTTCCCTACCCCCCCAGGCAGCGCTCGACCAATTGTGCGCCGCCCCATGGGAACTATCATCCACGGTCGGACTTGAACCCCCAATTAGACCTTTTTAATTGTTTTCGGCTCCTGAAAAGTTACAAAGTTCAAGTTATTTATAAAATGTTATAGCTAAGTTGAAATTTGCAACTGTAACCTGAAAACAAGTAAAAAGGTCTAATTAAGCAACTTATCAGTTAATTAAGGGTCTAGTTAAATGATTGTTGAAATTACAGTTGAAAACGAGAAGACACATGGAGTCTCCAATGCTAGGTTTGGGAAGCCCTACTTTATGGGCTTCTTATGAATAACCTTTTCCTTTTTTTTTTTTTTTTTTTTTTTTTTAAACAAAACCACTAAAAACAAAACAGATAAATAATAAATTGGCACAGATTACATATGTTACAGAATCTATCAAATGCCCAGATTCCAATAAATGGTTTTAATTTCTATACTGTTAAAAGATCGGTGCCAGAAACAGGAAATAAATGTCAGTAGCCATCTACAGCGTTCTGTTTATTTGTCTGCTAATACGAACTTTGTAATAATGGGATGAGGAATTCAAACGGATAAAGAAATGTAATGAGATGACTGTTTAATGACTGTGCATTATGTGGCTTATTGTGGCTTGGAGGCTGTAGGACTAAATTACAGATTAAAAAAAACAAGTTGTGAAAAATGCAGGGACCTAATCAGAACCCTTTACAATAGATCCCTAGTGTTACTGACATTTAAAAGACGTTATTAATGACAAGGTCCTGCTGATACTTGACTTATTTACCTCAAAAACTGCAGAAAGCATTTGTCAGAATGGAGCTGAACTCATGCAGTGCTTGAAACAAAGGAGATATCAATCAGAGAATTCCACTAAATACATTTAAAAAAAAAAAAAGAATGCCATAGTTTTTGGTTAAGAGGCATGAAATCAGAAATAATCAAGGAGATGGGAATGGCTTTTAAGAGAAAGGGGAACAAACAACTAGATTTCATCGCAGTAATGGGCATTATTTTTTGTTACTAATTACCATGCGTTTTGTCAGGTAAGGAGAGGTTGGTGCCGACAAAACTATGGGGTAGAGGAGCTAAAATGCAACAGAGGTGGCTCTGGACTCTGAGGTCGAGTGACCTGTCATGATCTTAAGTCCACACGATTAGGCATTAGATGTGGTCAGTAGGGCATAAATGCTAATGATCCAAAGCCTTGTTTTCACCAGAATGCATTTCATTTATAAATCTAATAAAACAACGGGGTAACGTTAATCTGTTGAGTGGTAATCCTGACTCACAATTTCTGTATACAGAATATCACTAAAAGGTACTCATTAAAAGAATTGTGGTTTATTATATTTAATGGCTACTGCTGCTGTATGACTACAAATATAATGAAAAAAAAATGTAACAGCTCGTTCTATTACTTGAAGAGAAATAGCACAGTTTGCATTTGGTCATTAGTGTGTTGCATTATTTCTCTTTAAAACTAAAACACACTCAGCCACCAGGGATTCCTTTAGTCTTCAGTATGATTCTATTTGCTTTGTGAAAAGTCTAGTCCATCCCCCAGGTTAAAATGAATCACAGGTTTCTTAAGTTGTAAATAAATAACAAGCGACATAGTACAGACCACTGGGTACAATGTGCATGGACCAAAATCACGTCCCATTGCAAAGTAGACAACTTAGCTAGTGGTCTTTCTAGGTTAATATAGAAGGGCATTCCACAGTGTTTCATTTTTTGTTTTTTTGACTCTGCACAGAATGTGTACTGTTATGCCACTATGTTTTCTTTTTTTTTTTTTTGCTGTTTGTTTTATAAATATTAAGGCTTTTTTTTGTTAATTTATCTGGACTTACTTTGTTAGATCATCCCAAAAGTAAATTGTCAGGTAAATTCTACTACAGTCTGAAAGTACTGTTATTAAGCTTTGACATGCTATAAACTGCTCAAATCAAATTAGAGCAGATAGGAATCCCAGGGTGTGATGTGCTGCTATTGCAAGAAAATAAGATACCACAAAATACAGAAAGCATTAGTGTTATGTATTCGTTCTGTGTTCTTGGTGTCATGGGTTTTAAAACCCCAAATCAGAAACCTAATAAGTCAAACATTAAAAGATCACATCTGACCTATACAAAATTATTTGACCTCTGCAAAGTTCCTCCAATTGCAGCAACTTACAGTACACCCTGCATCTTCCAATAAAACCCTACTCTACTGAAATCCTGGAGCAAACTTAACATCCTACAAATGCTCTATTAAACAGTACACTACTCTAACCAGTGCATATCGTAATACTTTCTACTAAAGATGTTTACAGTTCGAATGTTACTGGGTGAACAACATCAAAAACCCCAAAACAGATTGTCCCTCCACACACAGATTATATACAGTTTGCATATAAATTATATGATCTTGGTCTGGGTGCTGCAACATGCTGTACTGTATCTGTATACGGGGATACTGTGGGTCTAAAATTGAATATTTTATGAAAAATGATAACAAACCTTTTCATTATTACTCATAAGCACTTCTAAGGGCTTCTATTTCTGCAGTTCTGATTTAAATAGGCAACAGTGCTTTTTGTTTTTATATACAGTAACTAGATATTGAAAACCGTACATGTCACACATTTTTTATTTACTTCATTGTATTTTATTATTAGTTGTCATATAGCATAAACAATAGAACCAAAATCATTCACACATTAAGTGCTGTGCATCTTCAATAAATCTTTTAAAACTTACACTGGTATATTACCTTCTATATAAAAAATGCATGTTCTTTGGCATTGCACCTCCTGATGCTAATCCAAGAACTGCATTTGATTGCAAGCAGTTTTTTTTTTTTTTTTTTTGCAATGCTTTTGTGCACTGTAGCACACTAGAATAGGAGCCCTTAAATAGTTTAATTTAACATGTTTTATCTTTTTCAAGGTAATACATTGCATTATACTGCACGAGTATGCATTGTATTAACTTTGCTCTCATGAATTATTGTACTGTCAGTACTGATGCAGTACACTAACTATGTTGGAGGCGGTCTTTGTTTTTATATAGATTTTTTACAGAGACTTCTGGATCTATGGCACTGTACTATGTACTGTATGTAATAAATTCTACTTTTGACAAGCCAAGGGGAATATTCTATATGCATCTTATGATTTGTATACTTCGATAGACTTCTCTAGCTTTTATGACTTCATTAAATGCTTTTTTGTTAATATGGAATGATTATGATCTAAGATACAGTAGGTATTGAAATTGTTTTTTTTGTATTTACTGTTAAATAAAAGCAAAATCCTACAAGTTATATTCTACTTTTGTAGGTGTGTGTGTGTTTTGTGCGATGGGGAGGGGCCAAGTCGGTTTTTCAAGCATTCTGTCCATCATTTTTTCAAGATATTACCATAGTACTATCTTTACAATGCATTAGTGTCTATGATTTTGTATGGGGGGGTGGGGACGAGATTGAATGATCATTCTCAGTCAGTGATGTAAGATGAGCACTCATTCTTTTTGTTGTCCTTGTTTTGGACTAATGACTGATTGTGGCTGTGATGAGTTTAGTTTTGAACTTATTTGCTCTGTGATTGTTGAGGTCTTTCTAAAGGTTTTTATGCTGGCGTAGACCGATTCACATCTTGGTTCACTTGCAAACTAAACTATTTCTTTTTGCAGTTTAGGTTTGTTTCGGTTCGTTTCAGACCAGGAACATTCAATGGAATTTGAATTTATCTGTAAATTAATACAAGTTAGTTTGTTTAGTCCACTTGCTGCTACACGCGGACCAGAATTCTGTTGGTTTCACATTGCAGCTTTACAAAAGCGCTCGATTCTCTTGCCGTTTACTTGAGCGAAAGTTCTCTGTAGAAAAACATTTTCCATCCTGGAGAATACAGGTACTGTATGTGCTGTGCTCTTGCTTTTCGTGTGAGTCAGAGCATGTCTCTCATTTTAATGTAATTCTGCCGCATTTTTTTCACTTTTATTCGGCACTGTGGAGGGCTTCATTCAAAGCCCTTACTTTTTAGGCGCTCGGAAAACACAGAAAAAATCTTTGTGTTCTTGTGTGTTGTTCCCGGGTGTATACATCAGCCCATACTTCAAGCAAAGCTTTGTTCAGCAGTACTCCAGGTTATCCCTAGCAAAGACATTTTTCAAGTAGTTTGTCAAACGTGTTTGAGTGAAAAGGCTGGACACCTCATTGGCGTTTGATCAGTTTGGTTTGCTGTTTGGTTAATTTTCAAGTGAACCTGAATGCATTTGCCTGAATGCCAAAAGTTTTGGGGTAGCAATGTTGCAAACGTACCGAGTTCGCTTTCAAACTACCAAGACCACCTTTTCTCGTGAGACCTCGGTTCGTTTGGTTTGATTCGCACCCTGGTGCGATTACGTCACTGTCAGAGGTTTCATATATAGCTCCAAACGAACCAAACCACACTTCAATCTTCATCAAACAGTCAAACGAACTAGGTGTCAAGATGCCACCCCGCCCTTTGCATTGTTCCAAAAAAAAATCTGTATTTGCAAAGTTAATAAAAGGAACACAAAGCTGGCAAGTAAATGGCTATTTATGTATTCATAATGTAATGCCATGATGTTCATACAGCATTTGCTAGCCTGTTATTTCCATTTGAAGCATTTATGCCTAACTTTATTGACCAAGCAGATTGACAGGTATAAAAGGCTCACATATTGTAGCTTTATTAAAAGCAGCAGGAGGAAATTCTGGGCTGGTATGAGATGTATTTTGTGTGAACAGAATTCATCATGCACACTACACTACAGGGTTGCTGAGCATCAATCTTTTATTTCTCTTCAATTTTTCATCCTAGGCTTACAGTGGATTTTACATATATTATTGGAGGGAAATAAATATTCCAGAGAACAACATTTTATTTTGCATGGATGTAAAATCCCTGTACCACAGTGTTCCCAGGCATGAAACTTTAAAAGCATGTGAAGAGGCTCTGGAAAATAGAGTAGATAAGAACATGAAACCTACGGAAGAAATATTAAACATGATCAATATAGTTTTAGAAAATAGTTATTTTACATTTGGAAATAGAAGTTACAAACAGAATGATAGCACAGCAATAGGCTCAGAATTAGGTATGCATTTGGCAAGCACATATATGGGCAAATGGGACAAAATGTTATTGAGTAAACCAGACAAGAAACCATTAGAATACATAAGATATGTGGATGATATATTTGGAATATGGACACATGGAGAAGAAACTCTGATCTTTAGATCTTTACTCGAAACCTACTGATATGCATCAGTGCCTACATATGTCACCTGCATATCCTATCTACACTAAAAGTGCATTTCCTAAAGGACTGGGTATAAGGATAAAAATAATCTGTTCTGATGAAAATGACTACACAAAACAGAGAAAGGAATTAAAAATAAATCTTAAGAAAGGAGGATACAGTAGTCTCTGCATATAGGAACACCTCCTAAGAGAACACTTCGCCTAAAGGAACACCCTTGTGGTGAAATGGATCTTTCCCATTGTAAATTGGAAGGCCATCTGGTCAAAAACACGTTGTGCTGCTTTAGAGCGAATCAGAATCTCATGGGACAGAAAAAAGACAAGCATGTCATTCTGAACAGTGCCCAACTTGCTGGAAATTTTGTGTAGTGATTTCTATTAGATTATATATATTATATATTTTTTGTTGCGACTTTCTGTTATGTGGAATATAATAAACGAGAACCAAAGTGAGTTTTTCCCACTTAATTTTACAGAGCCATTTCCATGTTTGTTTCATTTGAAGAGTTTAAAGTTAAATTTCATTTTCTTGTTCAGCTACAAAAAGCCACACGTAAACGTCATGTTATTACCTCATGAAAAGGTGTCGATGGCCAGTGTTTACTGTGAAGAAACAGCAATGAATGAAAAAAAGAAAAGAAAGAAAAAATTCGTGGATAAACAAAAGAGGCACTACAATGCTTAATATTAAAGAGGTGCTGACCAGTATAAGGTAATTGTATATAGTCTATAGTCTCTATGGAAACTTTTTTGGTAAGCCATTAAAACTGAATGTTTGGCTCAAAGACTTTGGTACTTTTGTACTGCCGTAGACATGACGGGCATCTCTGACATGGAAGTACTGATATATATATATTATATATATATATATATATATATATATATATATATATATATATATATATATATATATATATATATATATATGTATATATCAAAATATATTACCACACAATAATATGTCTCTCATTGGTTTGAAGCTGTAATTGAGTGCATTACTAGCTCAAAACCAAAGAGTCATGTATTTCTGTGCGGTAGTATATTCTGACCCATACTACTTTTGTATATATTCTACATTTCTTACCTTCTTTCTTAAACTGTTCTTGTTTCTGTTCTTATTGTAACCTCCTACAGGCTGCTGTTGAATATGGTGCATTCATAGTTATGTCTGCGCAACGCTGCTACGAATGCTTCGGAGAGAACTTGGTGCACTTAATGCACTTACCCGTCACACGTGATTTCCAACTGTCATCAGTTTTCTGATACAAAGCCCATCTCTTCAACGTTACAATTTATTTGAACATCTGTCACAGCACACGTTTTTAAAAAAAATCTTATATTGTGCAGTTACACAGCACTTCCTCCAGTTTCACCTGACAAAAATGCAGCCAAAACAAAGCGAACAAGACAAGCTAGGGTAATGTAAGAATCACTCGTTAAACAGTTTTAGTTACTGTGATCTATTATTATTATTATTATTATTTTTTTTTTTTTTTAACTTATCTTTTGTTGCTTTTGTATTTTGAATTTAGTGCTTTTTGCACTAAATTCTGCAATTTTGAATAGACTTTGGATAATGTTTTAATTCTGGAAACAGTTTTTTTTTTTTTTTTTTGTTTGGGTTTTGCTAAATCGCATTCCCTTTTATGTTTTATGCAGTTCTGTGCATGGGTAACATTATTGTTGGGTCGTTAATGGGAACTTTTACATACTGCTACGATACGTACCGGATTTAAAATAATGTACTGTATTACAGTTAACATGCCGTCTCTTTAGTTTTGGCAAGTGATATTTTCAGAATCATATCGTTCTGATTTAAAATACTACTTCTCTTAAAAATGTACTGTACCAACAAAACCAATACAGTGTGTCTAAACAGAAGGCTACTTATTTTAAAACACAGTCCTTTCAGATATGTATTTGTGATATTGTCCTTTTTTCAGGGAACACAAAAACAAACAAAGGTTGAAACAGGCCAAAATGAAATCATCAGATATGCGTCACATGCGTTTAACCGTCACTGAAGTCAAAATTTTATAGGGTCGGACACGTGACTGTATATAGTATAGTGGCGTGGTTGTTTCCCATGTTAAACCCGTTTTTTGCACAGCTCAAAAAATAGGTTAACATTAATCGATCTGGCTGAAATTTTGGATTTCAGGTCAGATTGGCAGGGGATTGGGTTCTGTTTGGTAGTTTTTGTTTTATTGACACAAAAAATAGTACTTTCCAATAAAGCAACATTACAAAATAATTCACCCTTGTAGTTCTCTAAAACTACCAGGTCAATTAAAACAAAAATTACCATACATGTAGATACTATTTGTGCGACATGCCTTTTTCTGTTTTCGTTTTAAGATTTTAACCTGTTTTCTTAAAAACAAACAAAAAAAAATAAAAAAACAACAACACTTAAAAAGGCAAAAACTTTTTTGATAAAGGATCAGTGTATTTCATCACTTTTTCAATGCTAAGTCTACATTTGCCATAATTTTCGTTAACTTGGCACAGGCATGGAAATCAGTTTTCAATCTGAAAAGTCCATTAACAACGCCATCTTGACTGGGACTAGGCATACATCATGAAACATTCAAGTCCCGCTTGGGGGTAACTGGTTGCAAAGGTTTTAAAATCTAGTGCCCAGCTTGTCTGTGAAAAGGTCTTTCTAGGTTACCTGTTAGTCTGCAGCGACCAGTGTCACAGGAAATAAACAGACCTTGTGTCGACTTATTTTAAATATATGTTTTAAAGTTTTTAATGTTGAAATATTCTTTATTAAAAGTTACAGTAGGTTAATAAAATAAAAATAAAAAGTATAGTGTACGCTACATACATAAAGTTTTAATAACAATTTTATAACAATGACGTAATATAATAAAAGAAATAAGACTTACTTTTTATTATCTATTATTACCACCATGTAAATCACAGTAGTTAGCCTACATACTACCCCATTTACAGAACTTGCACACCGAGTTTACAAAAATAACCTAGTAGTACAGCAAAACACAGGTGAAAGCACACAAAAGTATGATACTGTAAAATTATTTGTCATTGTATATAAACAAAAGTATTTAATTACCTGTCAAACTGAAACCCTGTTTTATCATTGTTAGATATCCACGATGTAATTAAGAAATGGAGATGGTTTAACAATGTTAATTACAGATGTAAAGCCAGGCAGTTAGAGGACAGAAATAAACGCTGAAAAGTATAAAGCCTGCTTATACCTTTTATCCTAGAACAGAGATTGAATTAACATAGTCTGAACAGGGAAAAAAATGTGCAAGTCTATACTACAGACAATTTAGGTATTGTATGCATTGTAAAGCACTTTGATAAAAATGCAATATAAAAACTAATAAATCAGTGTTGTAATTTACATAATATATGTGTGATCTGCACTTTAAAATATTTCTAATAAGACTTGTTCTGTGTGCTATGAACAGAGTTTAAACAACTTATTTTGGGTAGCGAGTTGCTTTTTTAAAATATTGTTTGTGCTATAAATATATTGGATTATGAATTGTATAAGTCTGTGTTGTTATTTATATCAGTTGTACACCACTTCAAATCCATTCCACTGCAAGACTCAAGTTTCAATCAAACATGTCCTAAAAGGTCAATTTAATAAAGACAAATCTGGCTGAAAGAAAGCCATACACTGTATGAAATGCTCTGCAAAATGATTACATTATTTTCATATACAGCTTGTTGAATAAAGTAATTTCTTCTTAGAAATGCATTAATTATTTGATATGTATCATTAGTTTTTATTTCATATATGCATAGTAACATTTTTCAACTTTCAATTTACAAAAACTCAGGGGTAGCCAATCTTGGCACTAGAAATCCATTCCACAGGAGGACCAGTCATTTAAATAAGGAATGTTAACTGAAACCTTCTTAAATATTTTTTTTTTTATGGAACAGTTGTAATACTATGCTAATTCTATAAATACATTTAATAATAATAATAATAATAATAATAATAATAATAATAATAATAATAATAATATATATATTTTTATATAGCGCCTTTTATAGTGGACCACCACAAGATACAAGACTAGGGTGTGTGAACTGTGCATCAGCTGCAGAGTCACAAAAACGTTGCATTATTTGAAAGATAGATCATTCAATATCAGCAAGAGACTAATAACACTATGTAACACAATTTTTGTTCCTGGGTAGTAAGTGTTATTTCCTAATTGCTTATGCCTCAAAAGTATAGAAATTGGCTATTATTCCCCACAAACTTTGCTTTTGTGACCAGGACAGTGATATTTTGAAATTTACCTATTTCCAATGAGAAAACAGGCAAATTTGTGTCTTCTCATTCACATAAAATCAGAAAAAAACAACATATGAATCCAAATTAACATGTATTTATACTAAAGTAATACAAAAATGACTACAAAAGATTTAGAAGTGAGTAGTTTTTCGAGATTTACGATTATACTGTAAATCACTTTCACGATTCAGCCCCCAAATGTAGTCTCCCATCATGTTCTCGTTATACTGTCTTTGGTAGCGGCGTTCAAAGTCCAATATATCCTGGTAGAAGCGCTCGCCTTGCTCCTCCGAGTACGCTCCCATGGTCTCCTTGAATTTATCAAGATGAGCATCAAGGATATGGACCTTGAGGGACATCCTACAGCCCATTGTGCCGTAGTTCTTCACCAGAGTCTCAACCAGCTCCACATAGTTTTCGGCCTTGTGATTGCCCAGGAAGCCCCGAACCACTGCGACAAAGCTGTTCCAAGCCTCTTTCTCCTTACTAGTGAGCTACTTGGGGAATTCATTGCACTCTAGGATCTTCTTTATCTGTGGTCCGACGAAGACACCGGCTTTGACCTTTGCCTCAGACAGCTTAGGGAAGAAGTCTTGAAGGTACTTGAAGGCTGCCGATTCCTTATGTAGAGCTCTGACAAATTGTTTCATAAGGCCCAATTTGATGTGCATTGGTGGCATCAGCACCTTCCAGGGGTCCACCAGTGGCTCCCACTTGACGTTGTTCCTCCCCACAGAGAACTCGGTCCGCTGTGGCCAGTCCCATCTGTGGTAGTGCACATTTGTGTCCCTGCTGTCCCAAAGGCAAAGATAGCAGGGAAACTTGGTAAAACTGCCTTGGAGACCCATCAGGAATGCCACCATTGCAGCCTCTTGATGCCATCTCAGAAAAATGCAGATATGTATCCACTTAGGCAGCTGGAACTAAACTGAACTGGTGGGCTTAAGGCCCCTGTATTTATACTACTATTTATATTACTGGAAAGTTCTAGAAAGTTCTAGAAGTTACTCCAAGTTTATTCAGCACTGAATCTATTTGGAATGTTTTGGAAAATAGGTAAATTTCAAAATATCACTGTTCTGGTCACAAAAGCAAAGTTTGTGGGGAATAATAGCCATTTTCTATACTTTTGAGGCATAAGCAATTAGGAAATAACACTTACTACCCAGGAACCAAAAAAAAATTTGTTACACGGTGTAATCACAGTTAAGTTTAAACGTGTAAAAGCAACCCAGTTAAATATAGTTACCTGAAACTCAGGAAGAACGCAGTGCCAAAACTAATTTAACATAGCAATATTAATTAATCATTAATCAACAACAGAAAGTTTGTATTTCTTACTTAGAAATATGAACAACAATTTGACTCTGAAAAAGTTTTCTTATAAAAAGCTCAGTTTTCGTTCTATAGAAAATATTTCTTACACATTCAAACAAAATATTCAAACTAACATTAGTTGACATCAAATCTCAGACAATTGGACATTTGCCTCATCATTTCATTAAAATAAATAAATAAAAATATAATATAAATGATTCAGTCAGTCTAATGATTAAATAAAGTTACTTGACTCAAACTATTATTGAGAACTGTAGTAGATACCCAGAGGATGAACACTTCTGTGTTACTTTCCATTAGCCTTTCATTTGTTACAACAGGGCGCACTAAAGTCTTTCTTCACCATCAGCCCAGGTGGTTGTAGGCAGTTGACGAATTTTTTAGGCACTTTTAACAAGATTCAAAATCACCCTTCACCAACGGGAGCACCATCCAAGCGAGCGACACAAACCATCGACTCTAACTCGACTAATAACAAAGAAAAATAATAATAATAATAAAAAAAAACACAAGGCATACAAGGCAACAAGCCAGTCTGTTCTGGGCTGCTGGTGTGTGTAGGACCCTGACTGTGCTGGTGTGTGTACAGCCATAATTATAGAAGAAACTTTTAGGAGTGTGCTGTGTAAACTGTGTTTGTTTTGTTTTGCAACCGGTAAACAAGCTTACCTGTCCGGATATTAGAGAAGGTTCCAGCTTGTGTTAATGCTCGAAAAAGAGCTAGGTGTTTGTTGTATTTTTGTTATTGTTTAATAAAAAATAGTGCATAAGCGCTTAGAAAAATAGAATCGCGAGGCTCCTGACAATCCTTCATATATATATATATATATATATATATATATATATATATATATTTTTTTTTTTTTTTTATATTCAAATATGTTCTTTCTGATGTTTCTGATGCAATTCTTTCTAAATTTGGCCAGAATCACGTAGAAAATGTACATTAGTATCAGAAAATTCGACTAATACAAGTCAATTTTAACAAGAATTGACAAAAACATATTTACATATCAAAACAATCTTGAGTGTTCCTCTAAGTTTTGCACATTTAGATGGTTAAGCCACAGGTTATGAGGCAGAGAACATCTTCTGAAGGCCTTTTTGTTCTAAATGAATACAGAAAGACTACAGTTGAGAACAAAGGGTCTGTAAATATCCACTATAAATGGATTTGGGACATGCAAAATCTATAGCATGAATTACTGTCAGCCTTGTTAATCAATAGGCATGCTAGTCTGGACTGAAAAACCGCTAGATTTGCATAATATTTAATTTTGTAATCAAAATACAGTCACACTCATGAATGGGGTTCACACTCATGAACCCACTTTGCTCAAATGTAAAATATGCCTGTGACTTCATTAAACATGCCAAATATTCCCAAGTGCAAAAACAGTAATAACCGAGAAATAACACATGATGGTATAATAATCAAGAGAACAAAACAAATACTGTATAATTTAAATCCTGAGGGCAGAAATAAAGTATTCCTTTAACTTATCCTGTAAAAATGACCTTTTACAGATAATTTTAAACTTTTCTGCTCTCTTTGGATATTTTATGAGAAAGGATGCTATTTCCCTTTCCATATTTATAAATCTCTTACTTGTTATATTAGTAAATTCTGTGAGTCCTGGGGCCAATTTTCCCAATTCCACTCAAATTTCATCTATGTTCTGCGACTGAAACTATGATCAAAGAGCAGTTTTACCTAGAGCAACTTTGCTCTATAACCTTGCACTCCAAGGACAAATTACTAGTAATGCATTGGCTGTCACAATATCCTGATTTATCTTTTTTACTGCTGACCTCTGAAGGCTTTCTGTCACTGGCCCATCACAGTATATATAGAACAAGTCAAGTTACTCCATACTTTGCGTCATTTTTAACTTTTTTTTTTTTGTATACTGTTGCTTTTTGACTGCAGGCATTTGAACCTTGAAATTGTAACTGGCTATGTCAGGAGACCTGGGGTCACACAGTCTAAACTTGGGGAAGGATTAATTGCTGCAATTTTATAAGAAGGATTAGTAACTGCAATTTTCTGATGGCCTCTGATCACTGAAGGATAGGCTTTCCCTCCCAGTAGATACTGACCTTAAACAAGTTTTTCCTAAACTCATTTTAACTGGAGCAGAGGGGGTGTGTGTTGGGGAGGGACGACACATATACAAAAACTTAAACTGGCCACATCACTAGATCAATTTGTCAACATAACACCTGGACTTATCACAGCTAACAAAGGCAATTCTGTTGGGAGGGTACCTAAAGATTCCGTTATGCTTTTTAATGAACTTCCATTCACAAAATCCCAAGGAGATTGTCATCGTTCTTACTTTTGCTGTTAATTGGGCCCTGTAATGCCACATCCAAGTTCAATCTGTTCTCCCTGGCATTTAAATTAAATACTTTATTTCCGTGAAGTGTGCCATAAAAAATAAATTGTAGAAGATTAGATAAGACAGCCACTCTCTATGCAAAATTAACTACTTTTTTTTTGCTCATAAAAAAAAGAAAAACCTCCATTACGAATAATTAGGAAAAAGCACTCCATTAAAAAAAGCTTTTGGGGACTCCCGAGTGGCGCATCCAGTAAAGGCGCTCCATTTGGACTGCAGGATGCGCCCTATAGCCTGGAGATCACAGGTTCATTGCCAACAGTGACCAGGGGTTCCTAGGGGGCAGCAAACAATTGGTCGAGGGAGAGATTACGCTGGCAGAGCAATCCACGGTTCACTGTGCACCAGCGACCCCTGTGGCCGACAGGGCGCCTGCAGGTCTGCAGTGGAGCCATTCAGACCTGTGTTGTCCTCCAGCACTACAGGTCTGGTGGATTCGCAGTGCAGAAAATGACGGTTTGGCAGGAAGAGTTTTGGAGGACGCGTGTTTCATTTCACCAGGAGGTTGCAGCGGTGAACCGGGATAAAAATAATAATTGGGCATTCCAAATTGGGGAGAAAACCAGGGTAAAAACCATTGGCGACAACTAAAAAAAAAAAAGCTTTTGACTTTTCATTTTAATTGGGGACAACTGGTATAATGTTTAATATCCATGGAAAGATAAAGCAATTGAAAATGTAATTAAAAAACAATAACAAAAAGTCTTACCACATTCATCTCTATGTAGTTCTGTGTTAAAATTGAATTTAGCTGACAAATCTATCTGTCTAAAAAATTAAATAAAAAAAGGCTCCATGAGTTGAGAAGAAAGTAGAACATTTTGAATTACGAGCCATATCAAATGGAAACAACTCTGGGATAAGTAATACAATGTACAAATTACTTGAAAGCCACCACCAAGCACTTATTTAACTTTGGCCAATTACATGAATATATTTGTTCTACATGAAAAAGCCCCAACAAATAATACATTTCCATCATTCTACTTGTGAAATTTTATTTAAATTGAAGGTAGCTCCTTGCTCTTTGCTAAAGGCACCTTAAATAGGAGTCAAAAGATCAATGTTTTTATTAACCCGACTATGTCGATTTGTCACTGAGAACTGCTAATAACAGGTCTATTACATTGATCTAATTAATGGAACATCTAAATATTACCACTTTTAAAACCATAACAATGACATAATTGGTGTTTTACTTATTTTTTTATAGACAGGAATACACTCAAGATTTGCACCATGAAACCTAGTTGTCAAAGAGTCCTATTTTATTATTTAAGCATTGGTAGAATTTAGATCCACCGCTGTTAAGATCAATTGACCCCACTGACCAGTTACCCTGGTGTAAAAATAATTATTTACAAACAACTTAAAGCTTCTACTGCACTAACAATTATGCAAGTTTAAACCACTAGTCACCCAAGTGTAAAAACTATTTTTATATAAAACACTGGAACTGGTTATCTAGCTCTGATAATGGCCAACACCCACAAAAGCCAGGAGCACAATGTAGCCTATAGACCAGTTCCATTTAGGTATTGATTGACCTAAAGGCAATAAAGGCATGTATTGTTTGTTAAGTCAGACATTGTTTGAAATCTGATTAATCTAGTAGATATAGAGTAGGACAGACTTGCAACTGTGATTTTAAAAAATAGACTTGATTTAGTATGTACTGTATTTCAAAACAAATTAGATAATTTAAGCCCTTTTTGACACCACTCCATTCCTGGCTACATTATGACTTATAAATCGATTTACATCCCAGGTTTGTGATGTACAGTAATATAATCTACTGACAACATATTACATTAGCACTTGAGCAGAACACTAGAAATAATGCTTCCTGCTGCATTGCAGTTCACGATAACTTTGAGAAAGGCCACAAGAATAAAATGGCAATAGTTTTTAAAAAGGAGTAAAAAGAGAAGAAATAGAAACCCAAACTTGGCTCAATATTGTACTTGCAACATTTTTTATGTTTATCTACTGTATAGAGATGACTATAATGGTATGCTGCAGAAACTTGAATGCAATGAGAAGACGATTTATTATGGTTTCTTATAAATGGTCTTCAGTGGTAAAATGACTTCAAACAGGTTGCTAATGTCGTGCATTATAACAAATCTCTACTATTTAATTCTGTGTTAAGCAAGATTGCTCATTACATTTTCGATAAATGTTCTCATATTTCAGTGTTCTGGACACATTTTACAACTGATGTATATATACAAGCAATCCATTTTGCACCAAAGTGCTGATTTTTAGATATTTAAGCTGTCTTTTTCCCCTGCAGTAATTCTTCTCTGAACACTCTCATTCATTCCTCACTTTTGACCGAACAGTCTGTACATCAAGTAACAGCTCTGTCAATTCAAGTATGTACTCAAGTTGCAAATACCTAATCTTAAATCGAATCTCGTGGGTATACTTAACAAATACATAACAACACAGTTGTCTTGTGGAAATATGTACTATATCCTTGGTATCCAGAGAACATGGATATGTTTCCACAGTCTTGAATGTGAATATTGAGTCTCAAAGCCATTAAAATGGTATTCGTGCAAGATTTATTATTAATATTGCACGGAAAATTTGTAGCCTCGCAATCATAAACTGCATTTCTTCCACTCCGATACATTAAACAAGATAAACACCAAAGTCAGAAAAATTGTCATCCTCTTTCAATAACACAGTCGTAACTTTTACTTTTTAGAACCCCGGAGCAACAAAAGGGCATACATGAGAACCATTTGGTCTGGGGTGACTGGTGCTTTACTAATTTAATCTGATCTTCCGGATGGCAATTGTCATGAGAAAATGCCCAAATATGTTAACCATTTTTTATGTCAGAAGTCTAATTTAACTAGAACATCTGTTGATATCACTGTAGAAACTATCTGCTCAGACTAACCACACACTCCTTGCCATCTGGATGTTGAAGCTGATATCTCTATGCGAGGCAGCAAAGTTAATCGTTATTCACTGGCTGTTATGACACATTTAAATAAACAAAATCTGGTACAGGTGAACATTTTATATATTATGACACATTTAAATAAACAATCTGGTATAGGTGAACATATATATATATATATATATATATATATATATATATATATATATATATATATATATATATATATATATATATGGTTTTGTGGGTAAATGACAAACAAAAACAGGCCATTACGCTGCTTCTCCCCCTCCAAAAAAAAAAAAACTGCCTTTGATCATTGCCTGCCAAGAAGTATTTCATAACATTCAGTTTACTCATTTCACACATCTTTTAACATGCTGTCTTAACTGTACAGCATTAGTTACTGTGGTGGTTCCATTTTTCTGCTTCATTTCCATTAGAAATCTATCCGTGGATAATAGTACAGGAGATAAGATAATATTCGTCCTTACATAGTTTTCAATTACAGCCTATTTTTCCAGTTTAAAATGAAGCAAGAAGTACTTGTGAATGGACATGTATGGTTTTTATTGAAATCAAATATGATATTCACGAAACTTCAACAGTAGCTTGATTTCTAGAAAACAAGAGTAAGAAAGTTTCATGGATTTCACACTTTATGAATGCTTTGTGAATAGGGCTTATAATACTGTTTAGGAATATTATTAATAGTAGTATTATTAAAAAATATGGATATCATCCATGTTCATGAAGAGACCAAATCACATAAACTACATGTGCAATTATCTGTACTAACACTGCACAACATGCCAGCTGTTATTGCTTTAATATTTTTTATTTCTCAAAAAAAAAAAACACGAAGAATAGCAGCATCATAATAAAAATTGTAATCCTAGGGTTTGAATGAGATATGGTGCTAAGCCTTAACAGTACTCTGCTGGGTGCTAGGGGAATACTGTAGACAGATTCAATTAATGTCTGATACACATTTTTAATTAGAATGTACTTTTTTTCTTTTATATTCAGAGGGATTTAAAAGATGTGTATAACTGCTAAGGTGTTTAAGTAAGCAGTTGCTTAAGGATTTTTGTTCAATATAAAATGTTCAAAGGATTCAACAATAAAAAAAGAAATGTTTGTTTCTTGTAAACAATGTTACAGAAAACTTGAAGCCTTAACACTAACTGTGTCAGCAAATACTTTATTTTTAACTGGTGGTTCTCCTCATAAGGAGGAAAAAACGCAAAAACCAAAACAATTACATCTGCTTAGGCTATAAAAGAGCTTTGTTCAAGCAGAAGCAGATGTGAACCAATATGATTAATCAGACGTTGAGCTTCACAGAACTCTGTATGTAAACAATGGATTCAAATTGGAGCAGGCAGTACTTGCATGAGAAAAATGTTAACCATCACATTATCTTCTGTATACTGATTGTACCCTTACTGGGTTATTTGGATAATCTTTAAGGAGCAATCACATTTAAATAGAGTATAATTTATAGCTATATTAAAGTATCCTGTAAAGGCACTTAATCACATACAATATATTGTAGAATAAATATGCATAAATAAATAATAATACAGAAGAGCATGTCTTGAAAACAGGTATTGAAATAAAAACTAGCTAAAAAATACAATAAATGCATGTGGAGAAGCCCAATACAACTATGAAGAAATCTGTTTAGAAACACAATGTATTTATTTGATGTTTTGTTGTTTTTTTTTTTTTCTTTTCTTCTAATCCATAACTAAAAATTGCCATTAGGTATTTAAATACCAGTATTTATTTTACACATTTGGACATCAATTTTTAAAATCGTCGAGACACATTGCACAATTACATATGAAATCATCCCTTTACTCTTAATAGATATTATGTTTCTAAACATATAGATTTTAAATAAATACATTTATTCACAACTTAATAAAAGGAAAATAACCCTGAATCGTATTAATTCAGTTTGGCCACATGACTCTATCCGATACATTATTGAGAACAGATTTTATTTTTAGCAGGGTAACAAACTACTCATGTGTACCTGTAGCATGCACCTTGTTTACAGCCATTTCTAATATTTCCTTCTTGGTTACTGAAAATTAAATGAGAATTCATAATCTTTAGTATCCTGCTTTTGATAAATGTGTTTAACAAATTGTTACAGCATGTAAAGACATACAGAAAATGCATATATGCTGTACACAGAAACATAATACATATGAATTGCTTGTGAAATGTGCATGTACTGCACTCAAGGTTGCTTGGGCAACTAATTTGTGTAATTTCAGCCTCGTTCAATCTGGAAATACAGACGTGGCAGATGATATTTGTTTCCAGGTCTTTGAATGTGCAGAGGGCTAACACAAATACAGAAGGTAACCTGGCAATGAAACAAGCTAGGGCAAAGTTACAAATTCATCAACTAAAAACAAGCATGACACCTGGTTAGCCAGGCCAGTAACAATGATTCCCCACATGGCTGTAAATACAAAATCAGCACTATCAATAGATTACCATGACCTATATCCACAGTATGCAAATATAATATGCAAATATGACGTATGGACAGTTGCACACAATTTTAAGCTCTTCATTTCAGGTTGAAAAAAAAAAAAGTATCTGAATTCTTCCGTTATTGTTATCAACCGTGTTTTTTCAGTCCCCTTCGTTCTATGGCTGAATTTCCAAATTTTTATTTCAATTGTATTTTTCTATAGTACTTTGCTTGCAGCAAAAGCAAAAACAGTGCAGTAGTTTGTTTAGAAAAGCTTAAGGAAAGAGACACAAATAGCAAGAATAAAAGAAAAAGGGTTTTTTTTGCAATAAACTGATCTGTTACCATGGTAACCCAATATAAACCAACACTGAGTCTCTTTACACAAGCCAAATCACAACAGCCTTGCCTATTTAGTTGTATTTGCTTAAAAAAAACTAAAAGCAAAACAAACTTTTGTTATTGACTTTGAATGCAATTAATCAGGAACAATGTACATGATGGTTAAACTTTGGAAGAAAAGAAAGAGAAAATTTAAAAAACAAACAGACAGAGAGCAAAGAGATAAAGAGTGTAGAGAGCTGAAGCGTGACTTATGTATATTTAGTTGGGCTGACATGAAGTAAAAAAAACTGGTCAGTAAACCCTGGGAGCGTGCATTTCATTTTTTCCAGGTTGAGATGCAAGTGGGTGTGTGTGGGTGGGGCAGCTTTCGTTGTAAAACCATGACACTGAAAAAGGTGTTTGCTTCAGCACACCAAACTGTAATACAACTACAAACACTGTAACTCACACAGATTCCTGTCACTTCCTATAGAGTACTGTAGCAAAAGGAAATTCCTGTCTAGTACTTGCCGTATTTTAACCCATGTATTCAGAGATTAACTAAAATGTTTCACGGCTAGCAAGGATGCCTCAGTTGACAACTGTTCAATCCTCACTCGGGTCAGGCCAGATTTACAGTCTAAACCAATTGACTCTAGCTAGCCACCTGTCCACAGAATGAAAAACAGACCAGAACAAATTTTATATGTGTGTGTGTGTGTGTGTGTGTGTGTGTGTGTGTGTGTGTGTGTATGTATGTATGTATGTATGTAGTATGTATGTATGTATGTATGTATGTATGTATGTATGTATATATATATATATATATATATATATATATATATATATATATATATATATATATATATATATATATATATATATAAAACATTTGTTTATTTATTTTTGTTTAATGCTGTTGAATAAGCTGCTCATTGCCAGAGGGACAGAACATTGGCACCAGCAGCAGTACAAGACAATTCAAACTATGGCACAGCACTGAAGGTAGACAGATAACGTGATCAGTCACGAAGCGAGTAAGATTACATTAACACTAGACCCCATTCACACTACTGTGGTGGCCCAGGGTCACAGCACATAGGTCTGCAACCCTGTTCACATTTGCGGTTTAAGGCACATTTATGCGTTCACATATGTGATTGAAAAGCAGGCCTAAGATGTGGCAAACTGATTATTTGATTTATGTATTTATTTTAATGGAATGACAGCCTGCACTGAATGGAAGAGCTACTGAGACATACAGTAATCCTTGATTTGGAGCACATGTTTCTAATTAATATATTGCTTTTAATGCAGCACAGTAAATCAAAATAAATGAAACATCAGCACTCCTGATTAGTCACATCACAGGTGCATAGGAGACCAAATATCAAAGTGAAAAAATAAAACACTCCCGCACACTGTATTTTGCCAAATCTCACTTATTTATTCTTTAAAAGAAAATAGAAACTAACGTTTTGGTCGTAAGACCTTCGTCAGAGCAATTTTATGGTGTATATATAAAAAAAAATAAAAAAAATAAAACAAAACAAAACATATATTATTGACTATTTTGACAACGTTATGGTGTGTAACAGGGTGACGGTCTGAGCTTACCCTGACCCACAAGCTCACTACTAACCACCTAATACAGCTCCTTCTTAAGACACGGCATTCAATAATAAATGATTATTCAATAACTGGTTACATCTGGATTCATTTTATACAAAAATAAATTATTTAACATTCATTCCATTTACAATAAACAGTTATAATTTACATTACACATGTTTCTTTTCAGTTATATGTATTTGTTTAACCTGCACGAAAACCGTCTTTGTTTACAAACACGATTGTTAAACTATTCTGTTGTTTACTCGTTGTTTTTATTATTGTCATTATTATTTTCTAGTCCGTAATTACAATTAAAGACTGAACAACAGCATTACCCCTTCTCTTGGAAGATTACCAAACATATGTCTACAGCAAAACCCTTGTTCCACATGTAGCTACGGCAACTGCAGTAAGGGAAGTGCCCTAATCTAAATACAACAGAACATCGTCAAATATCAAATACACTTTGCTCAACAACATGCATGAAACACAATAAACTACTCTATCACCAGCAGAATAACATTAACAATAATCATCACAATAACAGACATTGAATGTGTTGCTAATACGATACAAAAAGGTGGCCTAAGTCTGCTTTGCGTTCATACGTATGTAAAGACCGGCCCTGGTGTGGGATTACAGGCCTTTTCTTTTTTGGAGCATTCACATATGAGAGAAGGCGGCCCTGGGCCGCTGTAAATAGCAAGTGTGATTGGGGTCTTAGAGCCCAGTGTTAACCGTGTTGCTGCAGAGATTTATCCCTTTCCTGGGATTAAGTGCCGCTGACTGCAATAAATTACCCACCAATAATCTGTCTGTGCTCGCACACAAAAAGTTACTTGACCATACTTTAATAAAGGCAAAATTCAGTGACTTCATTGATAGATTGATAGCAGTTTAAATGATAAGTTTAGTGTCTTCTGTTCCAACAAGGGAACAGAAGACACCAGCAGTCAGCCAAGAAACTAGTAAATCTCCCTGAGCTATAGTACTACAATCTGCTGTCCATTATAATAGCGTGTGGCCAGGCTGGGGATTAAGATATACACCCAAGAGGCTGAAGTCAAATGCAGCATTGCTTAGCCAAATAAACTAATCCACTGGCTTTATATACCCGTTTTTTTTTTTTGTGAACAATTATTTTATATACCCGTTTCTGATCCAAAAATGTACAGCAGATGAATATATATTCAAAATAATTTTGAAAAAACACTAATATAGTTCAATAGGATGTCATTTTATCCATGCATATCATTATCATAAATAATACATACAGATATTTATACATGGCTAGAAGAAAAAGCACAACAATATTTAATAACATCCCCAGGCACAATGGTAAACGGAACATTATAGCTGCATCCACTCTACAGTATGTACTTGGAAAAATGTCATTGACACATATAGACAGACAGGTCCCTCCATATATCTGCCCATTCTAAAACTCAGTAAGTAGAAATGCCATTGACACATACAGATTGTGCAGCTATATGGAGGGACCTTTCTAAAACTCAATAACTAGAAAGAAGACATTTGCCCAGCTTCATCACTATTGGTCGAGAGGTTCCAGATACATATGTAATACACTAAAAAGTGTGATACATGTACCTAGTGGTTAGTGCTTCCACTTTGAAAGCTTAAAAATAAATACATACAATAAAAAAAACAAAATGTAAGATTTGTCAAGATTTGTTTTAATGGTTTATTGGTACATTTTGTGCAAATTATCATAAAGTCAATCTTTAACCTGAAGGAGAAGGTCACAAGACAGCAGAATAACATTCTTTAAACAAAAAGAAAAAAAATGAAATACAATCCTGGTGCTTATTTGAATGTTTACGATCTATATTTACCTTGTAACCAAACCAACAGGAAACTAATACAGGGTGTAATGTAAACAGTAGGTACCTTGGCTCCAGCATGATAAAAACACAAAGTCTGAGAGGTAAAATACAGTCTGACAATCAACCTAGCAATAGTGTTAATGGGCAGATGATGGCACATTTCAAACTTGTACATCAGAAGAAAAAAGAAATATAATGTACTGTATATGATTACTATGCAGTCATCACAGCATCAAATGTTGTCAGAGAAAATATAAGCTTGCATTTCCTGAGACTACTAAGTGTCAGGATATACTTGCATTGATAGAGCTAAGAATTCAAGTGCCCATCATTTAAAAGAGACCCACAACAATGACAGGTCTATGGCCTGTAATCCTTTGTAACCAGTAGAAGGCCCCACAACCAGAAACTAAAAGCAATATCCTCATATAGCACAATCTGCTAAACATTTCTGCTATTAACTTTTAGCAGACAAATTGTAAACTTTCTCTCGAGGACAAGTGCACCCCATGAAGATTGTTTCTAGTTGAACAAGTAAACCCATACGTATATACATACATACATAATATATGTATATATACACATTATGGCTAGCTATTTTAAGTTTGGGATATTAGAACAATTAATACTGCATAATAATCTACAATACTCCCCTCTCTCTCTCTCTCTCTCTCTCTCTCTCTCTTATATATATATATATATATATATATATATATATATATATATATATTATATATATATATATAATCTACATGTTTTGTTGTAAAACAGACGTACGAATACTATCATTTTTGTTGCAGGCTATATGATAGTTAATATTAACCTAATGCACTTGAGAATAACAGGATTAGTGAGTCTACATAGGTAAATTAAACTCAGATATATCCACTGAGTGAAATCAATTTGATACTCACTTGTGTATTGTAATTAGCATCGTTTTAGCAAATTGTTTATATATATATAGGGGGTCTAATTTATATATAAACCTAATATTGTATATGGTGTGGTCCTACATTGTGCTTCTTTCTGAATGTGGCAGAAAGACAGCACAGTTTAATTTACTGCTGTAATGTTTACAAATGTGTAACCATAATTACAAGCATTGCATCTATGTTTAAAATGACTACAGATGCTGCAAACGTAAGCCAATTGTTTATTGATAAGGCTGACAGGTGAAACTAAACATTACATGCCACCCACTTAAAAATGCTATCCCAGACATACAAGTGTTCTGTGATCTCTAATCAGTTAAGTATACATACTCAAGATCCATAATTGCCAGACACAATACAACAAAAGATGAAGCATTTATGTAACAATGAAGCTTCCTCATAATCAGGGTAAAGGATGTCTGAAAAAATTATTATTATACTGTATATACTGCATCCCATCTACCTTTGGCAAATGGGTACTCCTATAAGCCAATACTTGCCAGTTTAGATCGTACGATGCCTGTTTACTGAGCCACTGGAGTGTCGCTCAGAATGTGTGTAATTAAAGGACATTGAAGTTTTATCACCTGCCTAGAATCAACGGGCTTAAATCGCATTACTGCTGCAGATCTTAGGACAAAGCTGACCAGCCAAACTGCAGTTTCTAAAGATGTGTACTTCCTCTCATGTTTCCTCCAAACAAGTCAAATTAACAGTTTCAGCCGCATAACAGATTTCCCAGTTAATACGTCACAGGAACAAGCACCTGGTAAAGACTAAACAAATGTCCCTTACAGAGCTTATTAGTGTGTTACTGGAATGGACAATAATGACTTTTCTTGGTATCTCTGCAATGCACAAAAATACAACAATCTTTTTTTTTTTTTTTTTTTTTACTGTTCTTAGGCTAAAGTGTTAGATTTACTTGCTTTCTCTATCAGTGCAAGGGGTGCGTTCTGTTTACTAGTAACAAACAACTGCCATGGACTTTTTGACCCCCTGTAGGCCCTTTAAATTTTAAAGCGTCTGTGCAAAGCTTGTTTATGTATTAATGGGAGGTTAGTAGAGGGCGCTTCATGTTGTGTTTTAGAGAAACAGCAGTGTTGACAGGAGAGGCAGAGAGCAAGGGTGCAAGAGGTGGCAAGTTTAGCAGGTTTTTAAGTAGCAGTTAGGTCCTGGTGGTGGGTTGTATAACTTAAGATAAAATGTGCCACTCATTGGTAAACTTTAGACCCTCAATAATGTGTAGAAGCTTAAAAACCCCAACAACATTTTCATGAAGCAGGTTTTCAGCCTTCTGATACTTACCATTCTCTATGTTCCATTTAATAAATCATCTTTTTTTGTTTTTGTTTTAATAAAAAAATACACATTTCTACAACAACTATGACTGTATTCCTTTCAGGATATCTTCCTTTGTACCTGGGCCAAATGTCTTTTGTGTATATTATTATGTCTATTTTTATTTTGATGTTTCTGCAGCATTACACAACCCTGGCTGCATGTTAATCCCAGCCCGCTTTACATATCAAACCATCTATCTACTGCAAAGAGACACTTCATAATAAAGCCTTACATATAAGCTGGCTTACAGTCTTGCAACAGAAGTGTATTTAAGATCAAACGACTTTTTGTAAAAAAAGGTGTAAACTTTCCCCTGTCTCTCGATTAGTTTGATGATTATCAAACAATGCAACCTGTTGATGATGCCTTGATCAATTAAAGACTGCTAACTGCCATTCTCATGCTCTATTTAGTAGCACTTATCCAGTGGGCAACCCCCCCCCCCACAAGCTTCTTCTCAGTGTGTTTCTGCCACTTCTGATGGAACTACCCAAAGCTGACTAACACTATCACCAGTTTACCATTCCTGTCTGGCAGCAAAGATATTCAAATTCACTTATTAGCAAGAACTGTGGAGGCTTTTGTCATTTTGTGCCTAGCTGCTTAGCAAGATTTCAAAATAGTGTTGGAAACATTAAAAAAAAATGTGTTTGACATCATTAAGCTTTTTGAACTTTGACCCTTTGATCTTGGATTGTAGCCATGGTGACCATCGTTTGACCCAGCAATGCAAAAAAAACCTTTTAAGTTTCAAGTCTGTGCTATTTTGGGTCGCTCTACAAGAGAACAATAATACTGAATGAAGAAAAGGTCAGAGGGTCAATTGGTCCAAAGGCAATCCTGTCACATGCAAAATGCTGCAAGAAACACATTTATTAAAACATTATCTTAATGTGTACAAGAAATAGACCTACAGTATAAACTACCTTCAATCACAAAGTTAATAAGAATCTGGTGACAAAACAAACCTTATAAACAGCATCAAGAACCATGTTATTTCTGATGATGTAATTACACATCTGAGTTCATATTACACCATATAAACTGCTAGTAGTTTACTTGATAAGAAATATACAGCCAACTAAAGAAAGCCTGTTCTACATTACAGACCTGAATCACGCTCCTAGCCAGAGGACCGTGTATGTTTAGGAAAAATGCTGGCAGCAAGAAGCGAACTTTGGAATAACAAAAGAAGACATTAATACATACCGGTTTGCATGTGTTG
The DNA here is from genome assembly GCF_017654505.1 of Polyodon spathula. Lineage (NCBI taxonomy): Eukaryota > Metazoa > Chordata > Actinopteri > Acipenseriformes > Polyodontidae > Polyodon > Polyodon spathula. The sequence goes on along the minus strand of NC_054539.1, from coordinate 44,850,275 downwards.
TTAACTCCATTTAACAAAATAAAAGTACAATAGTTAAACTACTTATTACATTTTTCTAGAACACTATTGGTAAGTTTGAAATGCAAGGTTATAACTACCATGGAGTCTTTTAGCAAATAGATAGGGTAAAATGCTACTGTATACATTATCTTTTATCTTCTTGTATTGCCACCTCAAGAACAAACCATGGAAAGTAAATCTTAAAATGAACTCTCTTTGTGGAGTGCAAGATGCACCCTATAGCCTGAAGTTCACTAGTTCCAGTCCAGGCTATTCCACTGCCGACCGTGGACGGTAGTTCCCAGGGGGCGAAGCCAATTGGAAGAGTGCCGCCTGGGGGAGGGGGGCTTAGGTCGGCCAGGGAGTCCTCGGCTCACCGCGCACCAGTGACCTCTGTAGACTGGCCGGGCACTTGTAGGCTTGCCCGTTGGCTGCCCAGAGCTGCGTTGTCCTTCGACGCTGTAGCTCTGGGTTGGCTGCATGGCAGGCCTGCAGAGTGAAAAGAAGCGGTCCGCTGAGGGCATACGTTTCAGAGGACAGCGTGTGTTCGTCTTCACCGCTCACTTCGCACGGGGGTGGTAGCAGTGAGCTGAACCTAAATACAACTGGCCATTTCACACTGGGAGAAAACATGGTAAAATGAATTGGCGACTACTACATTTAAAAGAAAAAAAACTGGCTGACTATGATATACATGTAAAATGTAAATTCAAAATGTTATAGGTTCACATTCTTTGCTACGGTATACGCTATTTAAATATACTAACACCGTCATGGTAGTAACTGTATGACAGATACCTGCATGCATCTTTGAATGATCCTTACAAAACTATCAATGGTGTTGTGAGTTACCCAGGTTTAACTATACATGCTATTTTCAGGTTTCTGGAATTTCCTTAACAGTTTTTACATCCAGATATTAACTGGTGCTCCAGGCAGCAGTCAAGTCATAAGTACTGACTTTTACTGTACACCTGATTTCATTCTTGTGGACATTAATTCACTGCAATAATTACATTCATGTTCTGACAGGTTTATAAAGCTGACAAGTCCATGTGTAGTGTTTTATTTTTATTTTGTTAACCAAGTGCATAAACTTCTGCTGGGATTTTGACAATTCCCAGCTGGGAACGTCACTTTATGTTTACTTTTCTCATCATAACAGAAATTAACTAATGGAATATTTCACCCCAGTCTGTGAATGGAAAACCGACAGGTGTACAACACACCTGGTGTTCTTAATGAATTCCCTCATTGTGTCTTCCTTTGGGGACTCATCACTAAACCACATCATCCTCTCTTGCTGCATAACCACACAACTACTGGATGCAGAATGAAAGAGAATTATGAATTCCTTGCAGTAGTCTTCCCTGCTGTAAAAATGTGTTGGCTGGCAGAACAACACACAGGTGAAAATCTGGGAAAGGTAAATGGGATAATTTTCTTCATTGATGTTTTGGGAAAGATTCTGTTTGTTGAAAAACTAATGGAGGAAAGCATGAATACACATAGCATACAATGGATTCCTATGAACTGCAGTGCCCATTTGCAAGACAATTAACAACTTGCAATTATCACACAATGTGTAATGTTTAAATGCAATTCCTTTAAAATATGCCAATAACCAGGTGATATAGAACAATATAGAATGCACTATATCTAAAACTAGTAGTTTTATTCTTCTTAATTTTCTCCAATTACATGTAACAGGAAGCAAAAATGTTGCATGACATTTGAGTATGGGCTGCGTTTATGTTTTTCCATAATGTTTTTTGCACTTTACATGTAGGAATTTAAAATTACAAAATATGTAATAATGAAAAAATAATACTTTACATGTCCAACTATGGCCAAAAGTTTTGCATCACGCAACAGAATGAATTAATTTTGCTTCTTAAAGTCAAATGCAACCTGCTGAATAATGTTATAGTAAAACATCGAATTACATAGTTTTCCATATACTTAATGAAAACCTGACACAAACTGAATGTGACATTTCGAAAGCTAACATGAAATACTGTACTAATATGGCTTCTGGTAGACTTTTGTGATATAATTTTGTAGTTTCTTTGATTATATCTTAAATAAAAGATTATATATATATATATATATATATATATATATATATATATATATATATATATATATATATATATATATATATATATATATATAGCTGTATTTGACCTGTGTCAGGCCAATAATAACTGCTGTTTGGCCGTTTCCAATGCTGGATCATGCGGGGCCAATAATTTAATCATATGCGTAACTGCTGGCTATTGAGGACAAACAAAGTGCTACAGAGGGTTACAAGGTACTGTTGCAGAGACTCAAGAATGGTGTCAATTAGTGGGTTAAACTGTAAAAGATTTATTTGTAAAAATGTGGAGTATAGGTCTATTGTTCTAATCACATTGGGCCTGGACTATCAAAGCTGTTTACTTCAGGATGCAATTTGCACCTTTTCTGTGAAAGGAAAACACACCCAAGCCAATTTAAGTGGACTTCAGGGTCCATAAATTAATCTACTTGCTGTTTCTCACAAAAAAAAAAAATAAAATCAAAAGCTGAAAACAGGGGGGCATTGTTTGATAAGCCTTAATTTAAAGCCACATGTTAAAGTGTATCTCCAGTGCATATGTATTATATGTAAATGATAGATTAGATTTCAGCACAACTTTGATATTTAAACATTGCTAATGGCTACTTCCTTCTAGACACAGGGTGCCATACATCAAAGTCCTGACTGTGTTTTATCAGTTGTTCCCTCTCATGTGACCTTTTTTTTTTTTTTACTGAAACAAAAAAAATACAACCACAGTTTTTTTTTTTTTTTTTTTTTTTTTTTTAAATAAACACTGCCTAAAACAACACTTAACAGCACAGCTCTTCCAAGAACTATCTGTGTGAGTTTCTCGTCTTCCCACCACTATCCCCAGATGGATTTAACTGCTGTCATCTTGCCTTAGGGATCTGGTTAAATTTCAGCAGACTTCCACTGAATTTCTTTCAAAATACCGCAATACAATGAGTGCTACTCACTTCCACAGACGATGCATTTTATTTCATTGGTGAGAATACTTGAATACTATGAAACACAGAAGATATCCTCAATAGAGCATTTACATTTGAATAACCAAGGCAACAGAGCATAAAGGGCACAGAATACACATTACATTTTTTTTAAAGTTTATTGTTAACAAGTGGGCAAGTACGTGTCACGCAGTACAACATATTTTGGGAAGAGGTCTATTTTTATTTCTCGTAATCTTAAGTTATTAAAGTAACTTTTTTTTTCCCCCAAAAGGGAAAACAATTAACAGCTTAATTTTAACTTAATATAAACCTGTTTTTCAATTGTCAGCAGAAAACAACGTCATATGCAGATTGGAGTGTTTTAACTTTTCTGTAAATCCGAAACCTCATAGGGAGCAATGTTTCTGCCTCTTAAAGGTGGTCACCTAATGATGAGCCAATGGTGAGAATATGAGCACTGCTTATGCTTTTATGGACTATAACAGAACAGTGCTATTGGTAACTCCAGAAGTAACAAGCTTGTAACTATACAGCATCTACAATGACATTTAAAGCCTGTGTCTCTGCCTTCTGATGAAATGGAATGCACGCTAAACCATAAAAGAAAACTCTAAACAGGCACCCAATAATAATATTTCAGTATATGTTACATGTCTGAGATGCTGCAGCTGCAGTACATTGGACATTTCAGTTAAACAAATATGTATTTTGAATTTATTATGGGGATTGACATGCATGTTGCTCTTTCCTCTTTGAAATGTTCTGCTTTAATTCGTTCTCTTCAGTGTAACACTTTCAAATATATAAAAAGGTCAAAACACATTATTGTTTACAGCGCATGACCTTTGGATGCGATATGCGGCTTAGGAAATATAGCAGTGAGTATCCGATTGATAGCTTGTGTATACTGTACAGCAGCTAACGCGCAATCAACAGCGAAAGCTATTATTAATATAGTCTTCTTAAAGCTAATCTGCATGTTAAAAGTCACAGCAATCTCCACAAGGTTGTTTTTTTTTTTTTCTACCCCCAAAGAGCACCCAAGCAGATCTGTTAAAACTAGTTCATAGGATGTTCATTGCTCACTGCGGAGCCTCATGAAATCGGACCAAAGTTTAATTCTAAATGAGCATGCTGGGATGAGCCGCAGGAGAGCAGTGAGGCTTCACAGGGCAGGAGCTGAAAAAGTTAGTGTCCGTATCAGGAAAATGAGCAGGGAAACGGCAGACCTCAAGGACAAAGCAGCTTTTTTTTTTTTTTTTTTTTATTTTAAAGGGACGAAGGATTAGCATATTGCTGCAAAAGCTCACATTTCAAAAGACACTTTAATGACACAGATTAAATAAAAAATAAATAAATATTCATATAATTAGAAATTCTAATACAAAGTATTTTTACATAGTAATACAACGACTGTAAAAATCCTTACAATATTATGAACTGCAGGTACTTAAAACCTGTACAAGCATTTTAAACAGACTGCAATTTACACTTTTTACAGGTGGTATGGTAGACATTTATATACTAGTAACAATCTGCACACCCTTAGGACAAACCTTGTGTGACTTCCCATTAGTTGGTGATAGAACTAGATAAACTGCATCGAATTCCACACGTTTCCTAAACTACAAAGCTGCAAGTACGTGTGATTGATTTCTTTTTTAATTTTTTAGTGGCACTGATATATTACTGCAGTTAAGTTGAAGTTTCTGAGACCAATGTTACTTGAAGATTTTTCAAGCTCACATATCCATCTTAGACAACAGACTATCACTATTGTTTTTGTTGTATCTGTGTTCTTATTCAACACAAAATTCATATTTTAAAAGCTTTTTTCAACAACAATCATCTGATACCCCAAATGCAGACTAAAGCCTGAAGCCATATGCATTTATGACAGGAGGATACCATTCATTCCACAAATGACAGATGTTTTATTTTTCATGGAAACAAAATATGCATACACTATTGTTCAAATTATGTTGTCTGGGAGTGTGGTTTTATGTGTACTGGAAAACAATGCATGTATAAAACAAATGTTTAGTTCCAGGTTGAAACAAAAATCTGAACTGTTAAAAACCACTGAATGAATAATGCACCTAACTTTTGTATTATGCCCTTGGTGATTAGCACTTAATTGTACCATAAAAATACGCACAACAGACATATATTCACAATACATATATAATAAAGAGCTACCCCAAGTATACTGCTTACCTGATGTAGTCACATTTTGTGTCCAAAAATAAGTCTAAGTATATTTTTGCAATTTTATAATTATGATGCATTCCTTTACTGCAAGGAAGTAGATCATCTTGTCTACCTCCAAACCACACCCTCCTAAATACACTGGCCATGAGGAGATGAGGAGGAATACAGTTTCATCTGTGTATTCACGAGGTGTGTGCTATGCTGAAGTCTACATAATTAGTTAATTATCGGGTGCAAAGTAGCAATTTGCCAGGTGTAGAAGCCTTACTGAAGATTAAAATAGGTTTGTAAGTCCTGTGCAGCTGCATAGTTTAGCCAGAACTTATCAAAGCATTATATAAATCACTAATCAAATAGCTATGATAAAACAAAAAGTTTTTTAGCATGTTAATTTAATTAAACATTATTATCTGATTAAATCTGAGAAGATGTGAGACAACCTAAGGTCAGATTAGTACAAGATAGCTCTAACAAAGCCTTTGCTTTCTTTAACACTGCTTCCAGAAAGAATGTGATCCAGTTTGTATTAAATTGATTTCAATTAAGATACAACACTGTATTCAGGTTTTACTTCATCTACTGTACTTGTAATCAGTGACCCACTGAGGAAAACCTATTATGTGCAAATCATCATGATAGAAAAAAAAAACTTGCTACCAATTACAATGTACCTACTTTCTAAGTAAAATTATAATGAAATAAATAAATAAACAATTAAAATAACGTTATTCATTTGAGTAGTTTAGCTGTACTAAATTGTACAGTTCAACACACCGATCACATGAACAATTACATGTTTATTTAACTTCAAACACTTGATCAAAAACTCTGAGGTAAAACTAAGAAACTAGGTCAAAACATGTTTGCTAATGCCAAGCGATATAAAAGATGGCAGTATTTAGATCTGCCACCGTTTAGACTGAATAGACCCTGTTTTTCTGCAGTTTATACTTTAGTACTCCAAAAAGCTAATTATTTTATGCATTTAATTTCCAAAGAAACTGCTAAGTCCCAAAGAGAAAATGAAACCGCCAACAGCTGCAATATGATTAACAGGCTCTGAGATAATAAAGGAGTAGTTTGTCTATCTGCTAAAGCATTTAGCAGGAAAATAGCAGACCAATTAAAATGAACAACTGCACGAAGAAAAAAGGAACGGCTGAATATCTAGACTATTGTTCTTCAGTCACCTCTTCTTTTTGTCTGTTTTTCTGGACTCAAAGCAAGCGGGTCTTTTTGTTTGTCAAGTTCTATCTGATCTGATAAGATAAGCAGCTTTTGTTTAGACAGTCATTAGCCCTGGGGGAAAAAGAGCAAGTCATGATTACATCAGGGGGCACCTCACAATTGACATGGTAGTCCTTCTCACAGTTACCAACACCAGAGAAAACAAAAAGTAGCTGAGGTAGCTATTTGTGTGGCTTTTTCTACATAAACACACAAGAGCAAACAACAAAATGCCTCTCAGCCTGGGTTCCCAGGCCTCCCTGTCAGTAGCATGTGCTTGTTGAGTGTTTACTGGGCATTTATTAGAGATCCCCAGAGAAACTCCATTAATTCGACTACCAAGTCCCGTGGAACTCCTAAACCCTTCAATGGGGTTAACACTTAACAGATGTAATCTGCATTAAAAAAAAAAACAAAATAAAACACCCACTGATGGGTTAAAGATTGTAAAGTTTCACAAGAACAAGCAACAAATCAATTTTAGCCACATACCCTTTATTGATTTTCATAAAGGAACATTTTGAAACTCTGGAATGACAGTAGCTATTCTGTAAAGTATATACAATTTATTGTGATTTTTTTAAAAAATGATTGTCACCCTTAAACTTTCTGATTACTGTAAAACACTTAAGGTTTTGAAAGTTGGGTAGGTAGGAAGGATATGTTTCTTATGCTCAACAACGTATAATGTTTTCTGTTCTGAGTTGATATATTAAAAACTTTGCTGGGTTTCATTGAATGTAAAAAAAATGAAGGGTCATATACATTATTATGAATTTAATTGTGCCAATCAGTTTGTGACTAACTGGACACTTGACACTCCTTTCTCTGTACCTTAGCTACAGACACGTATCATATCAGACATTCAATTTTGAAAGAAAATGTGTGGACTGAAAATGGATGAAAAAAATAATCTAAAATATTCCTAGATTTTGTGTTTATTTCAACATTCAGTGGCATTCGTGACTTTACAGGACTACCCAGTAGATTGCATTATATAAAAAAAAAAAAAAAAAAAAATGAGCAATTTCTTTCTCACAAGAACTATTATTACCATCTGTTCTCTGTTTATCTCTTCTTGTACAATCTAAAAACCATAGTTCTGTATCTAGGGAGTTAGCATTTGACCTGCTAAGCTTCAACTGTTGAAGCCCTTCTGCTCTGCAGCAAGAACATACAGGATTGGCAGCTTGATTCTGGTCCCTCCAGTCTTTTTATATCTATTCCATTTTGAGCTCCCTCTGTTGAGAGTCGGACAACTTGTACTGCTTAAAAAACATTCCTGCTAAGTCAATCCAAGAAAAAGTATGAAACCCGGAATGCTTTAAATTCAGTGATGTCTTTGCATAGGTATTGCCTTTTTTAAAAATTCATAGGTGGCCAGGTAGCAGTAAATTAATTAATTAATTAATATTTCATGTATGTATGCAGTCTACTTTCAGAAACAACAACAAAAGCAGGACCCAAAACAGGCAAAACTACTTTATCTAAAACTTACAATTCTACTTGAGTTGATCCTTAAAATTGGCAAATGGCTTGAGCTACCAAAGCTGGGAGGGATGAACAAGCTGTACATTAAAAACAGCATTATCGCTGTAAAAAGGTAAAAAAAAAAAAAATATATATATATATATATATATATATATATATATATATATATATATATATATATATATATATATATATATATATCCACACTTTACAAAACCAAGTGGCTTAATGAACTGGGCTATGCCTTCATTCCTTCAGACAAAAAGCTACTCTGGACTTCAAAGGAAAGTCTGTTGTCAAAACACATGCAGATATGCCAGCTAATATATATGGATGCTTGGGAAATGCCACAAACAACGGATGATCTCTACAACAGACCTCTAGGAACTTAAGATAACAGAAACCGGACACTGTATCTTCTTTTTGGCCACTGAGCAGCTTTGTCAGAGTGGACAGCTTGATCAGGATATGTCGACAGATAAACTGAGGTTTCATCAAAAAAAAGGAAAATGCAAGGCCTGAGAATGGGGCTTTGCCTTTGGTCTAGACACAGTTTAGTTATATTTTTTCACACCATTCCTACTGGCATGCACTTGAAATCTTATTTGACTATATAACACAAAGCAACTGAACAAAAAATGTGTGTAAGATTCACCCCCATTGTTATGCAAGGCTCATCACAAACTTTTTAGCATTTAGACTATTTTACTAATAACATATAATACTGAACACTGCTGTATGCAGGGTGCCCATTTACATGCTTTATACAACATATAACATAACATGTGATATGTTTTCACCCATATGCATTGTTGTAAAGCAACATATATGCCAAGTTCTAAAGTCCAAGCCCGTGTTATAGCTTCTTTTATGTTAAACATAACTTCTTTGTTTAAAATAGCCACATAAAAAAATAGCCACTGAAGTGAAAACTTGATAGTTCTGAGAAACACAATGAACTACTGGTCTAGCAGAGAGGGACTTGTTCTTTAATGATTTCTACTAATGTGTATTCAGTGAACAACTGTGGCTGGCACTGCTGTTATCTGCTTGTGTGTGCCTTCCACTTTGATAGGCAACAGTCCTACAATCCTACATGGTGCCCAGTCCTTACTAGAACAGTGGATAAAAGATCAAATAAAGAAACGCAATTAGCAGATACTAGTACTTCTTACAGAGGGCATAAAGTGGCCTTTAAAAAGAAACAAACATTTTGGGTTAAACTAAGAAAATGAACAAGCACCCACATATAAACCATGTTTATTTGTTGTTCTTTTTTATTATTATTATTAGTAGTAGTAGTTAAAGCAGACCTCTTTGTCCAGTCAATTAGCAAAGCCCCAGTGTAAAAAAAAGAAAATACCAAAAAGGCCATTAATACTGACAACTGACAACATTCAGATTTGGAACTCAAAATGATCTTAAAAAGGAAAACTTAATCATAATATGCAAGCATTAAAATATATATTTGTTTATAAGTCACAGCTTTGTTTAAAAAAAAAAAAACAGCTGTGCAATGTAAAGTATTGGGAAATTTGGGTTACAAGGGCAGGTAGCACAATTCTTTAATAAAAAAAACACATTTATTTTTATATGGGGACTATTTTGGTCACCCATTCCATTTCTTAAATCTTAAAAAGCATGTTATTACACAAAGATGCTGCGTACAGTAAAAACCTAGGCCTCAAGCGAAGGGAGTTGCATCACAATAACACAGCTCCTGCATGTATTATACAGTGAAACAGCATTTTTCAGTTTTTAAACTGAGCAAGATGCAAAGAATAAATCTGGTGGAGTCGCACATTCATTTTGCTTTCTTTTGCTCCCTCTAGTGGCAGTAATTCACACCCTCTCGTTATTTTATAACCTTATCTCAGGGAGAGTGAGCAAAGTAAGGCCCTCCCATTTATGACATCAGTGCTGTATTGAAGCACAGCTTGGTGCAGCTTCAACTTCAGACTTGTGGTCTATGTAAGTGAATGCTCCCCTCTCCCACTCTTTCCTAGTGCTATTGGAGTGTGCAGACACACATACACACACACATTCCTGTTACTACTAGAACTACAGACTACTCTTGTAGCTGGTACTTTGTGCTTTTGGAACTGAAGACTGAGGGCTCTATTATTGCTGACTCTTTCTGGATTTATTCTCGTGGCTGCATTGTAAACAGGATTTTACTTTTTTTTCTTGATCGTCAGGTAAGTGGTGGTGTTGTTTTTTTTTTGGTTTTTTTAGGTTGTTTTCTCTTTAAAAAGGGACAGTTACTTTTAATTTATTTGAAGGGGGGGGAAAAAAAAAAAAAAAAAAAACCCATCCAAGGCACTGCCATTGGTACCCTACATACATTACCACTATATAGATCACTTCTAGATTATGCAATGGAAACAATATATGTATACACAACTAATATAAAACTAACAGTATAGCAGAGAATCATAGATACTGCATACATTCAATTCTGCAAATTACATTATAAACCCCCCCCCCCCCCCCCCCAAAAAAAAAAACATTGAATAGCATAGCATTTTATTTTGATTTTCATACACACTAAAAACATGTTATAGTTTTCTCTTTGAAGTTCAACATATCTCTTTAACATGGTCAATGGTACAGCTAGGGAGGAGGCAGGTGTTTTTATTTAATACCTTTTTTTTATAGCCAGTTGCTTTAACATATATACACCATAAAATATAGCAATGCTGTTGTTTTTCTTCAAACTTGATGTATGTGTGGTATAATTCCTTAATAGATATTTTCCCATCTCTGAAAGGAAATCAGTAAGCCTTCGTTACATGTAGCAGGACATGACGGACACACAGCTTGCTCACAGTTATCTATTTTTCACAACAATTGCCAACCTTTAATAATGTAACAAGTACAGGCTATCTGTTAATCATCAACTACTTCTGCTTACACGTCCTGGCAGACAAATTCAGAACCTCAATTATGAATTTTAGTGTACTGTCGTAGTAGGATCGACCCCCAAAAAAGAAATAAAAAAATAAATAAATTATAAAACATAGCCTATGCACAATATAAATAAATGCTTCCTAATTCCCAGTGTAATCTTAAAATGCATGACTTGGGTAGATATACTAACTGTGTGACTGGCATAGTTATTAACAAGCCTTGGGAGAGAAATAAACAGCTCATGTTTCCTAAATTAGAAAAAAACTGCAGACTTTGTATGTCATCTGGCCTTGTGCTATTAAAATTAGGGTGTTTGTCTACTGGAAAAAAAAAATGTTTTAATACACTGCTGAGTGGAGTAAGTCCTCAACTAACTTCTCTGTTGTTGCTTTTTTATAGAACATGCAGGAGTACATTTAGCAGCATTTATTTAACTGTGCAATTAAAATATTTCCTACCCAAAATGTACCAAGCAATCCCTATTAATTTGTTCAGATGTAACCATTGTGGTATTAATTCATTTTGACATATAGACAGTCACTTATGAATGATGAAAATTCTTGTCAACAGTAAGTGAATGCTATGTCCATGCATTTTTATTGAGTTTTTGTTTATGCAAGCTGGCCACTTCATGTGAATGTGTGTGGCATGATTAGTATTTCTTGAATGTAGACAAGGATCTGTTTATTCCAATAGCCTTCCGCTGGGGTAAACCTATCTTAGATATTAAATCACTCTTATCTGATCGAGATTATATCAGTTTAGACATCTATATTGAAACAGATTCAACAGCTGTAATTCTAAGCCTGTTGGCTCCATACTGTACCAGTCAGAATCAAGAGATACACTCTGGTACAAACCTAGGACAAATTGGATTTCAAGCTTTCTATAAATAAGGCTCATCACAAGCATTATATTCATTTTTGCATGACTGAAAACCATGCAGTTTTTTGATAATGACAGTTAGGACAACATTGTATATTGCAAACAACAGTGCCTTTTGAGCATAACAACACAGATGAACTCATTTCAGGTACCTGTGTATTGCAGAAACCGATAAAATGAAGACATCAAATATTCTGCTTAAAGATAGTACACTTATACAGAAAAAAACAAAAACACTGATGTCTTTTTTAGCACCTTTTCCCAGAACACTATTACCTTAATACACACATTTTCTTTTTAAAATATTTTAGTAACAAAAAGACATGAAATTTATTTGGATAAGATCTTTTTGCAGTCAAGGCAACATAATTATCTTTGCCTGGATTCTTTCTGCATAACACTTTCTAAAATCAGATAGGAGTTGTGCTTCGTGTCTAGTACACCTCAGGGCGCAAAACCGTAACAGGCACATTTAGTTCTTTGGTATTTAACAAAAAAATATTAATCATTATAAAATACAGGGATTGCAAAATACATTTCAGATAGTACTTTTCATACTTGGAGGAATCCATTGATCTTTAAACAGTCTTTAATTACAGCTTTATGACGATAAAAACCTCACCATGCATAATAAATTAATCTGTTTGTTACAAAAGGTTAAATAATTACAGTTCCTCAAATAAAAAAAAAAAAAAGAAGTGTAGTTAATTTAAGAGGTAAAAGTTCAGCTGAGTAAATACAGTTCAAGGTTTTTCTTTTTTTTTCTGGGGCCTTTGCTGTTCTGCTCCACAGGAGACTTTGTTGTAATTAATGGCGAGTAAAGTGGACAACAGCAGTAGCCATCTGACCTGTAGCTCTTGAAAGGGTGGCTTCTTGCGGTGCTTACCACCCCCAAGTGGGCATAAACTATGCAGGCCTGACACAGCTCTTTTACTCAGTCAAAAGAAAAACATCACTTTACCAGAAAAAGTAAACAAAAGAGAAAGTAGACCTTTAAACCTGTGGTTTATTTTTTGTAGCGTCACCGTTAATTTTAACACGTGTATCTGTAATTGCAAATAGACTTGCACTTCTGGCCTTAAATACATTTAGATTAAACTAGGGGAGTACAATTCTAAATTTAGGAATATATTACTGTTAGGTATTATTTGAAATACAGTAAAATCTGTTTTAGCCCAGTACAGAAAACATTTCCTCAGAACAATGCATTTTTAATACAAAACAAATCTATTCCCTTTTATGCCTCATTTACACAGCCAAAATAAAGAAAAGCAAAAAATCCTAAAATGGAGGAATTTACTACCTGCGTGAAATCTAAAAACCTGTTTCATCCTGACAAATGTTTATAGCACATTACACTTTGTGTTTTTGGAGCATGATAATCTCCCAAACTAGTTAATACACACCAAAACACAGGGCCTAAAGGATTATCAACAGATATTGGTAATCATTTTTTAAAAGTATGTCACCAGTGTCTGAAATCCACACCTTGACTAAGCTTTGTATAAGCAAAACTTCTACTGTAGTTACACCATTTTAAATGAAGTGTCAGGAATTTAAGGAGTTTTCCAGGTAAGATTGTTACTTAGGTTCCACAAGGCAGAAAAGATTGCCTGTACTTGATGAAACAAAACCTACCTTTGTTCTCTTCCATTACTATAAATCCAGATAAGTTGTCCCCTAGACTGGAATTGCCATATATCGTTAAACATTCTACAATGTACAGTTTTTGCACTTTAATACTAAATTCTAGACACAAACCCAAACTATCACAATGTTTATTGGCCCACAAGTTAGTAGACTACTGTTTAGTATATAAATATGTTTATTTGAATTAAAAAGGCAAAGTATACAGTACATATTTAACTGTGTTTTGGAAAGTCATTAAAAAACAAGTTCAATAAATCAGTACTGTGTACTACAGTTATACACAATTCTGTGGTATCATCGTACATTTAAAAAAAAAAAAAAGAACAAGTAAAGGAACTGGTGGTACATTATAGGAATTAAATTGTTTTCCATTTTCATCTTTCTTTACCTGACTGGTGTAAAATATTGGTGTTTAGACCTATTAGTTACTGTGCATTAGCCCTTTTAGAGTTCTACATAGTAGCTATCACATCTTCATTTCATTTAGCCTAAAGCATTCTGATGAAAGGTAAAGTCATATTTTTGATTTCACTTTACAAGTAAGGATAAATGAAGCAGAAGCAAGTTCACCCATAGAAACCTCTGAGCTTTTCCAACCGTGCTCAAGAAATAATTCTCAAGCTTTAACACTTTTTTCTCTCATGGCAGTGAAGGAAAAAAAAACAATTACCAAAAAGTTTTAGCAATAGAAATCTCTTATTCAGGGTACAAAGCACGCTTACATTTTCTACAAAAACTCCAACGTTCCAGGCTCCTCAGGCGCCGATCTAGAGGTCCTTCTGCTTGCCTGGTACTGAACAATAAAACAGCCACTTTTGTGAAATCCGATGATCGTGGAAAATGCTGTCATCCAGGCAGGCCTGTTAGACGGCACTACTATCAAAACAAAGCCAGTATGCATCGCTTATTTATATATAAATACATAAAATGAACTTCCAAATATACATAGTTCAATGCAAACACATCTGCACAAACTGCAAAAAAAAAAATTAAAAGACTGCAATGAACTGCCGGTGTGTATCTGTTATCCCGACTGACGTAAATTGAATGAAAATGCATTCTTTATAACGTTAAGTTACTTTTAAAGGACATAAAAGTTGAGTGGTTTAAAACTATGTATGATGTTAAAATATAATTTACTGGCATTTGATTTAATTTACAAGAAAAACTCAACCCCTAATGCAAGCAGTTTTGGTAGCAGGGCCAAAAGGTATACAAAAGTTTGTTTTTTCACTGTATTCCTGCTGAATAAGCATCAGGAAGATACATGCTTATTTAGACGAATAAAAGCCAGGCAGTATTTGCTTTTGTAGCAAAGCAGTACACATTACAAATATATAAACTCCTAGTTCATGAACATTTATTTCAACTCATAATAATAATAATAATAATAATAATAATAAAGGTAAAATAATGTGATGTTTGATCATAAAATACAATCTGAATTACAATTACTGAAACACTTTGCATGCATGCCTGTTTGGAACAGTTCCATCAGAGTTAGCTTTCACTATATTTAACGCATAGAATTTAATGACTTTAATTAATTTAATTGGTAGGGCATGAGTCAAAGCACAGATCACAAAGGAAACAGCTGTATTAAAACACAAAGCAATTAAACACCTTTTTTTTTTTTTTTTAATATGAAAGCATTTTAGCACATTGCTGTTTTCCTGTTGCCATAGTAAAATGAAGTCAGCACTGTGACAGTCAAATTAGCAAAGTCTTATTTCCTGGTTTGTCTATTTATATTTTTGTCCAGTTAGTTAACAGATATGTATGGCAATACAATACATTGGTCAGGCTCCTTAAAAATAAAAATTAATAAAAAAAAAACAAAAAAAAAAACACTCAAACGCTTCATAATTTTAGAGGATGTGGTAAACTACTCTATAATGAAAGCAATATATATTTCATCTAATGCATTCAATGGAGTGGTGTTTCAATGCACAAAGGCTTTCTAGAAATCCAAAACATTTAGCAACAGCAGCAGCTGTGACAGAGGGCACTTCAACATAAATAGGGTCTGCTCTGAGAATGTCAGTAAAAATACAATTTAAAAGAAAAGAACAAGAGAGCTCTGTTACTTAGATTACCACAGCTGCATCTTTGGTGTCCCTTCATCACGCTTCAATTTAAAAAAGTTTAAACTATTCCTGAAAAGAACCAGTTTTCGTTTATTGCATTTCCTCATTTCTTTAATTCCAAAGTGATTCTGTGGAAAGCAGACGTTTGCTGCTGCACGGCTGGTTTTCAATTCCCTCAGTAATCCCCCCCCCCCTCCCCCTCCCCATCCCCCCTCCCCCTCCCCCGCTTTAGTTAATGGTGGAGACCCCACTCACAAGCACTAAATACACTTGTTGTTCAGCCAGTTTGTTATTGCACAGATTCCTATTAAAAGTAGGTTTGAATTTATGAGAATGGAAGTGCTTTGGGAATGCATATTATATTGATAGTTGGAACCATAAAGGAAAACAAATCCTCCAAGCCATTACTGTACAGTCAGGAAAGGGGTTGACGTGAGACAAGAGGAGGTCAAGTATTACAGTCTGGGATCCAGGTTATACGATCCTTTTACTCCCCCACTTATTTTCTCCCAGGTATCTCCAGTTCCAGTTTAAATTTCCAATCATGTTTCATTTATAATTAATGAGTTCTTTGAGAACCACAGGCTCACAGAACCAGGGGCCTGCCAAGGGAGCATGTGCCAGTGGGGGACATTTTTCTTTTTTTTTTTTTTTTTCATTTTCATTTGTGCCTCAAGTTTAAGCCAACCTTCCAAATCGCTATCCAGTGAATAGAGTGTGACAGAGACTGAGCAAGGCAGCAGGAATCCCCTCCCCTCCCTGTTTCTATTTGGACAGGATCGCTGTAGCTTTTGATATGCAAAGACATTCTTTTCTGCCATCACCATAGAAAACAGGGAGGGCGGTAGGGCAGTGCAAACAATCACAGATGCGGAGAATTGAAGGGAAAGGTTTTATAAAAATCCACAACAGTCCAGCTAATCCAGGTCTCAGAAACGGTGTCCTCTTTCAAAGAGATTCTGTCAGGTCTTTTATCCAAGTGTAATTTGGGTAAAGGGAAAAGGAAATTAATCCTTTGGTACACAAACTTAATGAGCTTGAAGGGGCTTTCGTCTAAAAACTGGACTTTTTCTTCTTAATAAAACCACTATTACAATACTACAGGAAAATGTAGTAGCATAACAAAAAGGGTAGACATTTTTAAATCTGAATGGAATTAGGTAAATACTATTAATCATCACAGTGTTTTGTCATTTCTCACCTACGGTACAGTAGCTAACAATCAAACAATAAACAGAAAAGCAGGTCTCTAACTTTAGCAGGCTCACAATGTGGCAACTACAAAATCAACATGTGGCATCTTGCATATCCAGGAGAGTTTAGCACTGTGCTGTATAGTACTAATCTCTAATACTGCCTTCTGTATACCTTTGTCAACCCTTGTCAGAAGGTTTAACACATTTTCTGTAAAGCTAAAACTCTTTGAAGTACATAGTAATAATCCTAGCCAAAGTTCAAAAGAATCATTATATATTTCATATGCATAGTGCTTTTTATTGCCACCTTTGAAGATTCCATGTACTTTTCTAATCTCAGATATCTGTGCAAAGGCGCTCTTTTTTTAATTTGTTTGTTTTTTAATCTCAATAAAGTCAAAAATGGGCATCTTGAAATAATACCTGATGCATGGTAGCAGGTGTTTTGAAAAACAGGGAATTTGCAGGATGCCAGGTCCTTTTCTTTTCCAGTGATAATGAGGGCTTAAACATCTATTATTCAGCGCAGACTAGTCTGATTTCTGGGACAGATGCTCTGCTTGCAGGATGCTATGTAATTACTGTGGGGAAAAGCAGAAGTGCAGTTGGAGCGCTCCAAACCCAGGGTCAAGCATTTCCATTTTGGTTAAATGCTATCCGTGTGCTTTGTGAGCACCTGACTACCTGACCTTGCGCAACCTGAAAAGTAAAAAGTCTCACTGCAAAGCTAACACCTGCCAAACAGAACATGTTGATTTTAAAAGTGTATTTTGTAATTACTGTATTTGTCTTGTTTAATTCAAATTGTTTCATCCACACTTACTTGCAAGCCTGAGCAGAATTCATTTGCAGAAATCATATAAAATGAATTAACTTAAGAAGCTGTACTATTAAAACACATGGATACTTATATATGTCATACTACCAGGCAGCAATAAAAAACTTTTTTTTTTTAAATGAGGTTTATAATGTTACACAGTAAAAGCAATAGGCAGTGACTGCCTGCCTGGTCCGCAGACCTTTATGAATCAACATGATGCCTTCTTGGTGTATCTTAGATTAACATATCGGACATTTACATAGTAATGATGTTACTGCTCAGACATTTATTACCCTTCAGCTGTACTTGTCAACAGTAATTGTTGCTTGGGATGACGCATTCAGTTTTAATTATATCAAGATAAATTCTGTTACATGGCTAACTTTGTCCATTTTTGAATTGTTCATTCACAGAAGGACCAAGGTTAAAAAGACAGAGAGAGAAAGCTGATTATCCCTTCAGTATGACAACAAGACAATTGTGAGGTTTGGGGCGTCTGGATTTTGTTTTTTTAACTCATGGCTAAGGAGTTAATTTTGATGAAGTATAAAGTAAATGCTTCCTGATACAAACACCTTGGATACTGACTTGGCGTAAAGAAAGGGAAAGGAACAATTGGGCAACCCCTACATGTCGCTCTGTACATGTGGGGTAGATTTATTTGGGAACAATCTACTGTGTGCAATTTACAGCTGGATAATCCAGACCGAAAAAAACAAAATAAAAAAAGGGTTGCCGCTCTGAAGAGGACAGCACATCAGTCAAGCCTCAACAATATGAATGGTTTCCCCAAGGTGAAGCTGGACTTGCTTTTCTCACTCACACTGCAGAAAGGAGCTTTTAAGAGTTTCAAAATGTGTTATTTGGGTTACGGCCGTTAACCACTACACACACACAAAACAAGAGCCTTGGTGCACTATTTTTATTAATAACTGAATCGCCTTCTTGCACAAGAGCAAGAAGCTTAAGGTTTGTCTTCAAGCAGAATTCTTTATATGCCATGGTAAACCCTTTGTTGGAATGATCACTAAGAATTGTGAGACTAGCCAGGAGGTTGACAGTATAAACAAGGATCAGTTGTGCAGCCACTGCCAGTGCAGGAAATAACCAGAGACTGGACCATATTGTTGAAAAGCCCAGTCTTACAAGCTGAAAATTTTCTGCATTGGATTTCCGTGAGCACAGGATTTACCGGCACCTTTAAATCAGGTATGACAAATATTGATGTATTTTTCCTTTATATGCTTGAGAAACTACAACACAATTTATAATCACATTTGCTGGAAAATAGGTCATGATAGCAATATACAAGTAGAATAGTAAATCTGTATTTGACTAATTAAAAGGAAAAGTTAAAATGAGGATGTCATTGCTTCACAGATATACCTCTCCTCATTAAACACCTCTTCACAAAACATCTCCACACATTCAACTTCATATTTATATGATAACTGATCCAATATATTTAACTGTACCTTGTCCTCTTTATTTTTCCATTTAATTTTGTGAGTCTTAAATTTAACATCATGTCTTCATTCAGCTAATTTGATTTATGGCTTATTCCAAGCATTTTGAAATTATATCAAATATTTTTTTTTTTTTAGGACCCCGTCCTAACCCCTTAAGCAATTAAGTCACTTTAAATTTATTGGTTAAATGATTCCCCCATTATCTCTCAGAGTGCACCTGTCAAGCCCAAAGGGGCTTTTATTGTAGCACAAATAGTGTTGAGCAGACAAATTATAACCCAGTTGACCATCTCTCAAAACATTCCCTAAAAGCTGCCTCCTTTTGAATTCTTTCAGGAATCCAAGCCAGACAATGTGTGTGCTAGGATTACGACTTAACTGTAAACAAACACAATTTATGGGCTTCTGCTGATCTATAGACAGGATTTATTATACCACACCTTATCATCAGGTATCCACTGAGTTCCCTTTGGCTTTGTCACTAAAATCTGCACTGAAACACTACAGTGAGACAAGTACACCTGCCATTATACACTACTAAACCGTCAAAGCTGCATACTGCATTATCCGAGTGAAAAACCAAGTCTGGGCTTGATTCATTGTTACGACTATAGCCATTAGAGAAATTCTAGTTTACATAACTATTTCTTTAACTAATTTAAAGAACTACAGGAACCACTCAGACTTAACCCTTCATTCGTTAAGGGTTAACTTACTTTAGATTTTAGAGAAAATATCCGAGGCAACAAAATGATCCAACAAAATTATTTCTGTTTGTAGTCTGCAGTTTTTCCGAAGACATGTTACCCCAGAATTTCCCATGTATTAATCTCTTCTTCATTTTCTCATTCTACAGTAAGAAATATCCATCTGACATACAATTTCACCATTAAGAATGATCTACAAGTGCAAGAGCTTCCTTCTCTTATGGATCCGAATAGGACTATGTCTCAGTTTGATAGGTCACTCCGTCAGCGCTGCTTCCTGCCCCAAGTTGTGTCGCTGTGACGAAACGTTCATTTATTGCAATGACCGAGGTCTGACATCCATTCCCAGTGGGATTCCTGAGGATGCTACAACCCTCTACCTGCAGAACAACCGGATAAACAACGCAGGGATTCTAGCAGGACTGCGGAATTTGAACAAAGTGGAAAGAATTTACCTCTACTGCAACAACTTGGATGAGTTTCCAACTAACCTACCAAAATATGTCAAGGAACTTCATTTGCAGGAGAATAATATTAGAACTATCACACACAACTCACTAGCTCAAATTCCTTACATCGAGGAACTACATATGGATGATAACTCTGTTTCGGCAGTCAGTATAGATGAAGGGGCATTTCAAGACAGCAACCACCTTCGACTTCTGTTCCTTTCTCGGAATCACCTTAGCACCATCCCTGTAGGTCTCCCAACAACCATTGAAGAGCTAAGATTTGATGATAACCGTATATCTTTCATAACTGAGCAGTCCTTGCAGGATCTTATAAACTTGAAACGTCTAGTTTTAGATGGAAACCTTTTAAACAATCATGGAATAGGAGAGATGGCGTTTATCAACCTTGTTAACCTAACTGAGCTGTCTTTGGTTCGCAACTCTCTCACAGCTCCACCAAGGAACCTGCCAGGCACTTCCCTAAAAAAGCTCAATCTCCAGGAAAACCACATCAACAGAGTGCCAGCCAATGCATTTTCATATCTCAGACAATTATACCGCCTGGACTTATCCAGCAACAACTTGAGCAGTTTGCCCCTGGGTGTCTTCGATGATCTAGACAACCTAACTCAGCTGTTGTTGCGCAATAATCCTTGGTACTGTGACTGCAGAATGATATGGGTGCGGGATTGGTTGCGTAGCTTGCCAGCTAGGGTTAATGTACGTGGGTTGATGTGCCAAGCACCTGATAAAGTAAAAGGGATGGCTATTAAAGACCTCGCTAACACTTTGTTTGACTGCAAAGAGCTAGAAATACCCCTCACTACTCAAACCACAACTGTGGTTTCAAACACACTGCCAACATTCAGAGGCCAGTGGCCTGCATCTGTGACCAAAAGACCAGCAGTCAAAGGACCTGACTTGAAAAAAATCTACCACTCCACAACAACCCCAGCCAGGAAAATCATTACAATAAGTGTGAAATCTATCAGCACTGAAACTATTCACATTTCCTGGAAAGTCGCACAGTCTCTGACAGCCTTGCGACTTAGCTGGCTGAAGATAGGCCACAACCCTGCTTTTGGTTCCATCACTGAAACTATTGTTCAAGGATATACAACCGAGTATTTACTCACAGCACTTGAGCCAGAGTCTTCATACCGGATATGCATGGTTCCTATGGAAACCAATAATTTACATCTGTCTGATGATACGCCTGTCTGTATACAAACCGAGACTGCATCTCTAAAAATGTACAACCCCACAACAACTCTGAACCGGGAGCAAGAGAAGGAACCTTACAAAAACTCTAGCTTGCCTTTGGCAGCTATTATAGGAGGAGCTGTGGCACTTTTGGCAATTATAATGCTAGCATTGGTTTGCTGGTATGTTCACAGAAATGGCTCTCTGTTTTCAAGGAACTGTGCATACAACAAAGGCCGTAGAAGAAAGGACGACTATGCCGAGGCTGGAACCAAGAAGGACAACTCTATCTTAGAAATTAGAGAAACTTCTTTTCAAATGATACCAATAAACAATGAGCCAGTGACAGTGTCAAAGGAGGATTTTGTAATACATACCATATTCCCACCTAATGGCTTGAGCATATATAAGAACAATCACAGTGAAGGTAGCAGTAGCAACAGAAGCTACAGAGACAGTGGCATTCCAGATTCAGATCATTCTCATTCATGATAATGAACAACATATTTTAAGACTTTAATTAAAAATATGGGACTTAAACTGGTCACTCTTCAATTGCAAAACACTGGATTTTAAAAGACTGAAGAAGCAATGTTCTGTACATTTGCCATATAATTTATATTTAAGAACTTTTATTAAAAGATTTGAATTACAGGTTATCACTGGACTGTGAGGGGACACCTGGTCACTAACTGTAATTCTATATTTTAGAAATTTGTAGTTATTTGTACTGTATTATCTTTGCTTAAGGTTTCAGACCAATTAAATTGTGTGTTCTGAAATATGGCGACTTGTCAACTGTGAAAGTGGATTTTTTTTTTTTTTTTTTTTTTTTACTGTGTTGAACAATCAGACTTTTTAAAAATTACATTTCAGAACCTTGTAATATAAGCACAGGTCATTTTTAACTTGGTTGGTATTGTAACTATCGATAAAACACAACAGTAAACTGCAGTTAAAATGGTCCATTGCAGGGGGAACCACAGAAAAAGAACGACAGGTCTGTGAACCACATTTAAGATGAAGTCTTTTCCAAATAGGTAGTGATGGGCAACACAATGATTTGAAAAGGTATTTTTCATAAGAATATATGTTGCAGTATCAATAAATGTCAGGCAGTTTCTGCTTTGGAGTGGCAGTGCAAAGATTATGCTCCATACCTACCACTGCCTTAGGTTACTTGCCGTACAAAATAAACTAAGCACAGGCTAACACAACCGAAAACCTACCACAAACTGGAAAATAACAAGCAGAGACAGTGGTCGTTAAAACAAAGCCTAACAACTCAAAAAGGTGATATTGCAATGCAACATTTGTCAACTTTGTGCACAATATGTGATAGCTTGGAAAAACAGGCATTTAAAAAGCAAAATATTGCATCTGGCTTTTTTTTTTATTTTTTATTAAATAAATAAAGAAAGAAAGAAAGAAAACGTTTTTTTTTTTTTTTAAACCACAATTTAAATGTTCTTTACAACTGAAAACCAAAGTGCATTGTACGCCCTTTGGACAGTATTGTATGTGCCTTGATCCAATGCTTATTGTATTTAGCTTTTTAAAAATCAGTGACTTAACTTTTTTCATACATAATTGAATATGAGAAAATTTTGGTCATATTGCTGAATAAAAGTGAATAAAAACAAACTGTGTTGTGCTGAATTTACTGTTGCAATGTTACATTTCTAGGCATCCTGGATGCTGGTTCTGAATACCAAAATATCTCGAATAACAAAAAAATATTTAAGAAATTACTACTCAGTCTGCTGTCCTCAGTTGGTCTTTTGTCTGCAAAGCCCTGTAATGCATCCAATATCTGGATAAAGTGCGAGATATTATTCAATACCACAGAAACGCTAGATTAGTAGAAAACACAAAATGATACTCAATTAGATATACCCCCCAGGCACAAGAAAAATGTGTGACTTGATGTATGGCTGGCATTCAAGGTACAGAATCATACTGTGCTTGTACCATAGTGTCACTGAGCTTTAAGTACATCCAAGACAGTGTTTAAAGTGGTTTGGAAAAGGTGCCAGTATGCACAAAAAAATGTTTGTGGAGGGGTTGGATGATTTTACCACATCCAGCCAGAGTTACGGATTATGTATAATTTTAAATGCCATCTACAATATGTTATTATTAAGCTATTTTTAAAAGAACCTGTTAGTGTTTTAATGTTATACAATAAAAACATAACATTGTTTTACTGTTAATTGCTTTTAGACTACACAACATAAAAGGTCTGTATACATTAATTATTTTTTTTGTTTGTTTTAGTGACTGCTGTTGAAGTTTTGGGGTGCTTCCAATTGGGAATATACTACATGCTACCCACTGGTCGGCTCATGTTACACCTTGAATAGACAATTATTTAACTTATTTGCATCACGACAGAACCAGATATTGTTGTTTACACCAACAATCAACGAATGAATCCTTGCGGGGGAGTTTCTTTGCTCTTGTCTGATGTGAAGATGAGAAGTTTGCTAATTTAATTCAGGCTTAGTGCCGGCTTCTTTTTAGTTCTGATGTTGTTGTCCAAACTGTCGGAATCGTCACTCGGTGATTACTCAGTCAGAGTGCTTTGGCTGGCTTAAATTGCTCTTTTCATTTAACCTCCTAAAACTATTACACAAAAATAAGAACAGTTGAAATTCAACACGAAACGTATCAGTAAGATTTGACTGGTATGATTTCCAACACATAAGTAATGCATAAAATTTGTGGGTACAGTGACCTGCCGGAGAAGTGCTCCCGGAGAATAAGGGCATGACCTCCCAGGTGAAACACACTCACACTGTGTAGAGTCACTGAAGTCAAGAACGTTTTTTTAGTTTGTAACCAAAGAGGCCCAGACAGGGTGTTTTGCAGGAGTAAAAGATTTATATAAATCGCCTCCCCACCGCCCCCTAAATTTTTCTTCATTTGCTGGTATGCCATACCTTCAGTTTTTTTTCTTACCACTATGCATACCAGCGTACACCACCCCATTTTAACCACTGGTCCAAGAGTAATTAGCAAACATATTTTATACCTGATGAGAAAAATCAAAAGACTAAATGCTGACAAATGAAGTATAATTAATTAGCTTTTTTTTATCTATTTGCAAGATTACCCATGTAACCAGGAGGTCCCCGGTTCATATCAGTCACTGACTCACTGTGTGCCTCTGAGCAAGTCACTTAACCCCTTTATACTCTGGTCTTTCAGTTGTTGTAAGTGACTCTGCAGCTGATGCATAGCTCACACACCCTAGTCTCTAAGTGGCCTTGGATTGAGGGGTCTGCTAAATAAACAAACAAATAATGGTACTAAACTCATCAGTCTTAAGAAAGAGCAGTAAAAATATGTATGAAATGCATTTCTGAATAAACCATTTCTGCAAAATTAACAAAAGCAGACCTGATGAAAAAAGCTGTCCCTAACCGATCTTTGATCTACGGTAAACATATAGCGCTGTATTCTGTTCACAGCACAAAATAACGAATGCAAGCACGAACAGGGCTTGCCCCTGATTCTGTGGCGTATAAATGGAGCGAAGTCATAAAAAAAACAAACCCACTGCACTGAAACGGTACTCTGAAAACATGTCTTGCGCCATTACAGAGCACCTGCCTCATTGCCACGGGTCGGCATAAATTTTGGGGTGTGGTATCATTAACATATTTGCCAAAGCACTTCTGATGACAGCACAATGAGGTCCCAAATAGACAACTGAGCACTGTGTTAAGACCCGCTGAAACCGGGTTTATTTATTGGCACAATCAGAAACTTAAATTGAACACACTGTAAAAAGCAAAGTAGTCCTAAGTAGCAACTGAGTATATTTGGACTGACACAGAAAGAGGAAATCAAAGAAAGAAAAAGTATAAACGTCCTTAGACAAATACCATTAAAAAAAAATACTCCAAAGCGGTTACCTTTCTTGTTTACTGTTCACATGACAACGATGGTTTAAATCAGCTTATCCGTGCATCTGTACTGGCTTTTCTGTGACCTGTACTGTACAGTAGGAGGTGGGACAAAGTCAGTGTTGCATTGTTATTTTGATTTAGTTTGCTTAAATTTAGTTTTCAGCATTGGAGGTACAATACCAAAAATGGACGACAAAGCAAAAAAAGCTAAGTATATTTCAGCTGAGGATCGTGTCAAAACATTTCCCAATGAAACTTAACATGCAGTTGGAGGTAAATTGTTTTGCACATCTTGTAATGTGACTGGAGAAAATACAATCGATCGCTATTTAGCTTCAGAATCACACATTAAATGAAAGGCTACCACAGAGGCTGTTAAACAGAATGTAAAACAAATAGCTTTGTGGCGGGGTACCCTCGCCCCTGTACGTATTTTGTGTTTGTGTGGTGTGCTATTGTTTATATGTATGTATGCAGTGGTGAAGAGAGTGTGGGTTATGTAGCATGGGTGATTTAAAATGTATATTTGTATTTAAGCATGGGGAGTGCAGAGTAAAGCGTGCATTTATATGTGGGCACAATGATTGCACAAATTAGTTCACGAGCAGACTGTGCAGACATGCAAGTGAATGATTAACACTAGAGCGACCATGTTTATAGGCATACCTACAACAACAACGACCAGTCAATTTGACGAGCATATTAAAAACAACATAAATATTAGAATGAAAGGACAAACAATTGAATATAAGTTTTATCCAGGAATGTCATATAAAGCATCTGCACAACTGAAACATTGTAAATAAACGGTCATTCTTTCTTTGTCAGGGTAATTAGTACATACAGTTAGGAAAAGTCAGTAAAGCACAGCTCCGTGTCTCAAAAACGCACCGCAATTTAAATTTAAATTCCAAAAACAGTCAAAATGACCGCCTTGGTCGTTCTAGTGATAATTACCAAGGACTTCCGGCCCAGCTGTAGATAAAAGGAGCACAAATCACTCACTCAGGGTTAGTTTTTTCAGAGCCGGAACGAGAGTCAGGAGGTGAAGTAAAAAGAACCATTACAATTGCTATTCGTGACTTCCAGTCGAGCACTAGATGGAGTAGACACATGTGAGGCTCGCTCCCACAAACTATAAATTTACTTAGCAAACCCAATCTTTAATATATATTTTAATTGTGTTGATTTTTGTAACATATTTGTATACCTGACCTACCATACGATGTCAAAGCTAAATAAACCTAAACGAGGGACGACAGACTCTTTACCTCTGGATTCCACTACCAAGGGGCCTGCTGACCCGGCCGAGCTGGCGCCAGTTTCTATGTCTGCCGTAGTCTCCGAGCTAGAAAAGCTCTGCGCAGCCCTTAATGCTGATCTTACTGCAGAGTTTCAGAACTCGTTTGCTTGTTTTAAAGCTCCTATCCATGCCATCCAGACCCCAGTTACTTCACATGGACACCGCATTGATAGCCTCGAGCACTCAGCTGACGACACTGGGGATCAAGTTCGTGAGTTGGAGGCCTCTTGTGTTTCACTTGCTCCTGACAACAAGATGATTAAGGAGAAGTTGTCGGATCTGGAAAATCGTAGCAGGCGTCAGAATCTCTGAATCATCGGTCTGCCAGAGGGGATTGAGGGCTCGCACTCTACTAAGTTTATGTCTAATTTCTTTGTGGAGTTATTTGGGAGTGGGGTGCTAGGATCAGCTCCGGAGCTGGATCGGGCACATTGTTCTCTGGTGCCAATGCCTGCCCCTCACCTAAGGCCCACACCTGTGATTGTCCGCTTTCATCGCTATTAGACCAAAGAGCTTGTCCTCCGGCTGGTGAGGGAGCGGGATACCCTCACCTTTTGGGATCTCATATTTTTCTAGACCTTAGCTCAGATGTCGCCCGAAGCCGTGCAGCTTTTAAGGACATAAGGACAAGACTGTATAAACAGGGAATTAAGTTCAGCTTGCTCTATCCAGCCAGGCTTCATATAGTCTTTAAGTGTCGGAATTTAATTTTTAATTCGGTACAGGAGGCTGAAGCTTTCTATGATAATGACATTCTCCCTTGCCTGGAAGTCAGCACAGCTAAGTTGCAATATGTTATGAAGTTTTGTAGACTATGCTGAAATGTTCAATGGGGTTTTAAGCCCTGGTTTTAGTGGCTAACACACAATCTGAGTGGGTTGCTATTCTTAAATGTTTGGGTGGGCTTGCTTCTCATTTGGGGAGTTGCTACCAGGGGGGTTAATCCAAGTTATTTTGTCGCCTTTCTCTTTTTTTCTATTGGGTCTCAAACAACTATACCATGCTATTTAAAGTTGACAATAGATCTCTTTTCCCTAATCTTACTTTTTACAGCCTATAGTTTGATCTTGTGTTTTTGCTATTATGATGTCTGCTAACAGAGGTACTGGTGTCAAGTTTAAGTTGGGAATGTAAAAGGGCTAAATCACCCAGTGAAACGAAAAAAGGTTCTCGCACATCTCCAGCATTTAAATGCTGGCATTGCATTCTTGCAGGAAACCCATTATCGAATGTCAGATCACTTACGCATGCGCAGGGAATGGGTGGGGCAGCTCTATCATTCAACATTTCATGCTAAGGCCAGAGGTGCTGCAATCTTAGTACATATGAACATACCATTTGTTGCTTCTGAAGTTATTGCTGATAAGAATGGTCGTTATGTTGTTGTTGTAGGTGTTGTAAGATGTTGTCTGCTTATGGTACTCCTATGAGTCTGACCAATGTTTATGCCCCAAACTGGGATGACAGGGATTTTAATTATAATTTTGGTTTGCCTTACTTCCTGATTTAAATACACATCACTTGCTTTTGGGTGGGGATTGAATCCTGCTTTAGATCGTTCATCTTCAAAATCTACCTCACTTTCTAAAACTGTGTTAACCATCCGATCCTTTCTGTCAGACTGCAGTGTCTCTGATCCGTGGCACTTTTTATTTCCTACAGGTAGACAGTACTCTTAGTAATCTTATTCTCCAGCTGGATCAGCAGTATGCTGTTTTACCCACCCCTGATTTGAAAAGGAGCGACTAAGACTGCAAACAGAATTTGATTTGCTTGCCTCTCAACAGGTAGAAAAACAAATACTCAGATCACGTCATGTTTTGTATGAACATGGTGATAAAGCAAGCAAGCTTTTAGCTCACCAACTGCATCAGTCTAGTGCTTCTCACTTAATTACTGAAATTCGAACACAATCAGGCTTTGTTTCCACCGAGCAAAAAGCTATCAATGAGCAATTTAAATAGTTTTACTCAAATTTGTATACTTCTGAATCTGTTATGGATCATTCTTTGACTCTTTTCAGAATCTCGACATGCCTTCTATCAACCCCCAATCAACAAATAGCTTAGAAGAGCCCTTTTCTATTGAGGAAATAACAGAGGCCATTAAATCAACGCAAAGTGGCAAATGTCCTGGACCTGATGTTTTTTTAGTCGAATTCTATAAAACATTTTCATCCCAACTTTCACATTTTTGATGTCTATGTTCACTGAATCATTTAAGTCGCAATCTCTCCCCCCTACACTTTATCAAGCCTCAATATCCCTACTGTTAAAAAAAGAATAAGGACCCTCTCGACTGCTGCTCATATCGCCCAGTTTCATTACATAATGCAGATGTCAAGATTTCAGCTAAGGCTCTAGCTCACAGGCTCGAATCAATTATTCCTTCTATTATCTGTTTAGATCAGACAGGTTTCATCCAGAACCGCCACTCTTTTTTTTAACTGAAGACGTTTGTTTAATATTATCTTCGGCTCATCCGGACCCTGAAGTGCTTATTTCATTAGACGCTGAGAAGGCTTTTGACCACGTGGAATGGGATTACCTCTTTGCTACCCTTCAAAAATTTGGATTTGGTCAGAACTTTATTTCTTGGATAAAATTACTCTATAACTCTCCTGTTGCCTCAGTTTGTACCAACAGTATGAACTCTGGATACTTTTCTCTGCAGTGTGGATCCCATCAGGAATGCCCCTTATCTCCTCTATTATTTGCCATTGCAATTGAGTCCCTTTCTGCTTCCCTTCGCTGTAATCAGCTTGTTAGTGGGGTGGTCTGTAGCAAAAGGTTTCCCTGATCTCCTCCTTTATGTATCTGACCCCTCTACATCCCTTCCTCATATTTTGTCTACCCTAGATCAATTTACAAATGTATATAAAAGTGAATTATTTCCAATCAATCCTGCAGCAATATGTTGTCAATTTGCTGATCTACCTTTCAAAATTATTTATGATAAATTTACTTATCTAGGAATTTCTGTAACAAGGTCTACGTAGATCTCTTTAATCTAATTTCACCCCCTTAGTGGAACATATTAAACAAGATTTTATCCGCTGGTCCGCTTTGCCTCTCTCGCTTGCTGGCCGCATTAATTCAGTTAAAATGAAGGTGCTTCCTAAATTCTTGTATCTTTTCCAGTGTATTCCTATTTTTATTCCTAAATCTTTTTTCAAGACGTTGGATACACTAATTTCATCTTTTATATGAAATGAGAAAAAACCCTGTATTCGCAGGTCCCTCTTACAACAGCCAAAAAGATTGGGAGGACTGGCCTTGCCCAATTTTCAATTCTATTACTGGTCAGCTAACAACTTACTGATTGAAGCTGCCTCTTGTCAGCCCACATCTTTACCAGCATTAATGTGTTCCTCTCTGCCTCTTTCTCTCACGCAGTTGAGTTCTAACCCTGTAGTAAGACATTCCCTTAGGATATGGGCCCAGTTCAGACAGAATTTTGGTTTCCAATTTCAATCAGTGTTTTCACTCATTGCTATGAATCATAATTTTGCACCCTCTTTGAGTGATGTTTCCTTGCAGGTATGGCATGATAAGGGTCTGAAATTTGTGAAAGATCTCTATATTGATGATAATTTTGCCTCTTTTGAGCAACTTTCACAAAAATACAATGTTCTAAATAAACATTTATTTCGGTACTTGCAGATTCGACACTTTGTGCATAGGAAGGTGACTCATTTCCCCAGTGCACCTGTTCAATCCCCCATTAATTCTCTACTTAAACTTAATCCTCAATACAGGGATATGATTTCTAAAATCTACAATTCTATTTTATCTTTAAACTGTCCTTCAATAACTATTATAAGTGCTGCCTGGGTGCAGGACCTTCGCTTTAGTTTTACAGATGACACATTCTATTGTCTATTTGTGCACGTCACAGTCTGATTCAATTCAAAATCCTCCATCGCATCCATATGTCCAGAACTAAATTAGCAAATATCTTTCCTAATATTGATCCCACATGTGATAGATGTAAGCAGGCTCCACCCTCATTGATCCATATGTTTTGGACCTGTCCTAGGCTAACCACACTTTGTTTTTGAGACCTCCTCCCAAATTTGTATTTTGCCTATTGACCCGATACCACTTATAGCGATATTTGGAGTTGCCCCGGATGATCTACTTTTGTCCAAATACCAACCCAGCCTTTGCATCTCTTCTGGCTAGCCGCCTTATTTTGATGAACTGGAAGCAAGCTGCCCCGCCCGCTCATGTTCATTGGGATAGAGACACCACGCAATTTCTCAAACTTGAAAAAATTAGATTCACTCTTAATGGATCTAGCACTAAATTCTATACTGCATGGCAGCCCTTTCTCTCATATTTTGACACCTTCCAACTTCCAATTCCCTCTCCTTAATTCCTTTTATTATTCTTGGCTGAATTTTCTTGCAATAGTCTGAGACCCCCACTTTTTTTTTTCTTTTTGTGTATCCAAAGCAGGTATTTTTGTTTACTGATTGTGTGCTGTATGGCTGATAAGATGATTTAGCCTATACTTATTTTTATTTACTTATTTTACTTTCAAATGATATCACCATACACTAATGCAGTTTTTCTTTTTTTTTCCCCCTCATTGTTTTTGTATTAAGTTCGAAAGCAGAAAATTAATTTAAAAAAATAATTGAAATAAACAATTGCTATTCGTGCTAGATTTATTGCATGTTCCGTGTCTGGTTGTGTCTGTTTTGGCCATCGTCCCATTTTGTTTGTTCAAGTGTTTTGTTTTGTGTTTAAACCTTTTATTTTGCAATAAATCTGTGCATCAGTTCAATAATTTACTAACAGTACTGTGTGTTTCTTCCAGGTCTGCTGTCACCACAAAGCCATCTTGTGATAAGTTTTCAGAAAACAAACTTGAAAGTCAGCGCAGACAAAAAGTATTCCTGTCAGTTTTAGCACAGAAGAAACACACATAAACCAATAACGTACGGCACCGCTAATAGCCAGGACCAGAAGTAGTGGACGAATGAATGTTAACAGATATTAACATAGCTATCTCCTGTGAAGCGTGGTTTAAGTATGCTCTCGGCGAGTGATCTACTACTTGCTGTTCTGACTAGCGCTGTTTTTTCTTGCTCTGTGTTACTGCTGCTCGACATGATTGCCACTTCAACATTTTAAACGGATCCTGGCGGTGACGCAATCGCATTCTGTCTCTTAAAGGGATTGTTGCCTCGCCCTGACTGGATATCAGATTCCCCAGCCTATTCAGCATTGATTGGCTGGGCGATGTCAGTATGCCACTACAAGCGCTTGCACTGGGCTTTTAATTTCATTAGAAAATCACACTTTTGGAGAAGCCACTCCCTGCGGGGCAGATGTGATTGGCTAACCATTGCGATTGCGCTCACACTCATTTAAAATCAGAATAGGGCCCATAAAATATATTTAAATAGGACCCTCGAAATTTTGTGAAAATGCTAACTTTACTGCATGGAGGATTTAAACATTTTGGTAATTATTAATTCATTAATGTCCATTATGATAAACTACTATAAAAGCTACAAGCAGATGGTCCAACATTTCCTGCTGCCTTACAGGTTACCAAACAATAGCATTACAGTAGCTGGCTGGAGATAATCAATCAGTGCTTCTTGGCCTTGTGAATTAAGGTTCCACTCTCATTATCAATGTTAATGGATGAGATCATACTGTAGCAATTTCATTAGAGGTAAAATGTCCCGTTACAGAGAAGCCTATGCCTCTGCGGTACTAATGGAAGTTAAGGTCAGGTATAAATGACTGGTGACGTCAAAGATAATAAACACCAATCCATAATTTATCATGTACAGACCACAATAGTCACGCTCTACAATAACATCAAATTGAGTTTATAGTTTCTTCCAGTTCAAAATATATTTTAAACAAAGTAAATAGTATGTTGTACTGTGCTAGTTATTGTACAGTGTCTGATTTTGAAAAGCACATTTTTAAAAATGGTACTTATTTTGGTATTCCCAAGACTGGGTTATAGTTCTGCAATACTGGATGAAGCTATCTTGCCCAGACTGTATATAAATAAATAAATATAAATAATGTTTTTAAATAGTTAAAATTTAGTTTATAGTTTCAACGCTCCTGTGAGATCCTGTGTTCTAGCAGGGCGTTGGTTATAAAAAGGTCCCAATTATACACCTCAGGGTTGTTCCAAGGCCTTAAGACAAAGGATTGAAGATGGTCCACGCTAACTGGACAAAGACAAAACATATTGCTGAAGTCCTCCGAACAACATCACTGTGAACCAGGATCGGATCTGAAATAAGCCAGAACCGCCGACCACTGTGTATGTAACCAGGACCAGGGTTTTGTTTACTAATCAGGGATTAGTTTCAAGAATGTAATGTGAGATGTGGGAGCGGGTCTTCTTGTGTAGGGGAGTAGCGTTACCCGTGTTCATGACAACTTGTAGCTGTAGTTTTTGTAGAGTTTTATTTTTGCCTTTAGTACATCTGAATGAATGTATGCTCTCTGTAAATAAAACCTGCGCGTCTGTGGGGCTTATCAACCCTAACCTCCGTCTTGATCTCCCGTCTATCAAGCAGCGAACACACACAAGTCTCTCCACTGTTACAGACCTCTATGTCTGTCCGCAGTCTTAAAGATGGTAAAATGATTAAATATAAAAAAGAACAGACTTCATTAACATGCTTTTCTTCATGCAAACAATTCAGTTAAGATATTTTAGAACTCATTATAGTATTCTTACCATGTAATTGCACTATAAAGCTTTTCTAATTGTATTAATGGCAAACTATTACTAGTAGTAGCAGTCACATTACTGTAAATATTATTACTGTTTTTATTATTATAATACTTATTTCCTTTTTAGTCCAGTTGGGGTAAAGAAAGTTCCATTTCCATAGTTTTTTGTAAATCTTGTTTGTTTATTAGCCCAGTTTACAATTATACCGTGCAGACTTAATTAAATCAGTAATTTGATTATATACAGTGCCTTGCAAAAGTATTCAGACCCCTGACCAATTCTCTCATATTACCAAATTACAAATGGTACATTGAAATGTCATTCTATTTGATATTTTATTTTTAAACACTGAAACTCAGAATCAATTATTGTAAGGTGACATTGGTTTTATGTTGGGAAATATTTTTAAGAAAAATAAAAAACTGAAATATCTTGCTTGCATAAGTATTCAACCCCTGTGCTGTGGAAGCTCCCAGTTTGCACCGATGAAAGAAACTGCCCTAACGAGGACACAATTACCTTACCGTTGGCCTCCACCTGTGAACCATTAAAGTTGCTGTCACATTTTCTGCATAAAAACCCCACTGTTGAAGGATCATTGGTAAGGCTGTGAATCTGAAGGAAAATGAAGACCAAAGAGCATTCTACAGAAGTTAGAGATAAAGTAATACAAATGCATAGATTAGGGAAAGGGTACAAAATAATATCCAAGTGTTTGGATATCCCAGTGAGCACAGTTGGATCAATAATCAGGAAGTGGAAGCTGCATCACACCACCCAGGCACTGCCAAGAAAAGGCCGTCCCTCAAAACTCAGCGCTCAAACAAGAAGGAGACTTGTGAGAGAAGCCCAGAGAGGCCAACAATCACTTTGAAGGAGCTACAGAGTTCAGTGGCTGGGAGTGGAGTAATGGTGCACCAGTCAACCATATCAAGAGCTCTGCATAACACTGGCCTATATGTGAGGGTGGCAAGAAAGAAGCCGTTACTCAAAAAGTACCATCTGAAAGCACATCTGGAGTTTGCCAAAAAGCATGAGAGTGACCCAGCTGCGATGTGTGAAAAGGTTTTGTGGTCAGATGAGACCA
Source organism: Polyodon spathula (assembly GCF_017654505.1). Classification (NCBI taxonomy): domain Eukaryota; kingdom Metazoa; phylum Chordata; class Actinopteri; order Acipenseriformes; family Polyodontidae; genus Polyodon; species Polyodon spathula. Next base: position 44,815,904 of record NC_054539.1, on the reverse strand, counting down.
AGATAGAGCTTTTTGGCCAAAACTCAAAGCGCTGTGTGTGGCGCAAACCTAACACTGCCCATGCCTCAAGAAACACCATCCCTACAGTGAAGTATGGTGGTGGCAGCATCATGCTGAGGGGATGCTTCTCATCAGCAGGGACTGGGCATCTTGTTACAATTGAAGGAAGAATGGACGGAGCAACATACAGGAAAATACTGAAAGAGAATCTGCTTCAGTCTGCTAAAAAACTGAAGCTTGGGAGGAAATTCACCTTTCAGCAGGACAATGATCCCAAGCACAAAGCCAAAGCAACACTGGAGTGGTTCAAGAACAAAAAGATGAATGTCCTACAGTGGCCCAGTCAAAGTCCTGATCTCAATCCCATTGAAAATCTGTGGCACTATTTGAAAATTGCGGTCCACAAGCGTCGTCCAACCAACCTGAACAACCTGAAGCAATATACATACACACACACACATATAGTGCCTATAGAAAGTCTACACCCCCTTGAACTTCTTCACATTTTGTTGTGTCAGTGCCTCAGAGTTTCATGCATTTAAGTGAGGATTTCTTTCCACCATACTCTGCACTGTTAATAGGAAAAAACGTTTTATTGAAAAAAAATTATATATTAAAAATACAAATAATTGGATAAGTCTCCACCCCCTTGAGTTAATACTTAGTGGAAGCACTTTTGGTAGCAATTAGCTTGTGAGTCTGTTGGGATAAGTCTCTACCAACTTTGCACACCTAGATTTGGCAATATTTGACCATTCTTCTTTAGAAAAATGTTCAAGCTCTGTCAAATTCCTTGGGGAGCATATATGGACAGCAATCTTCAAGTCATGCCACAAATTTCCGATTGGATTTAGGTTTCAGCTTTATTGCAGTAGGTTTTCCTCAAGGACTTCTCTGTACTTTGCTCCATTCATTTTCCCTTCTATCCTGACATGTGCCCCAGTCCCTACCGATGAGAAAATTCCCCATAACAAGATGCTGCCACCAGCATGCTTCACATAACGTAACGCTTTGCACTTAAGCCAAAAAGTTCCATTTTAGTTTCGTCAGACCACAAAACTCTTTTGCCACATGGCTACAGAATCTCCTGAGTGTTTTCCTGCATACTTCAAACGGGATTCAAGGTGGGCTTTCTTGAGTAATGGCTTCCTTCTTGCCACTCTACCATACAGGCCAGATTTGTGGAGTGCTTGGGATATTGTTGTCACATGCACACTTTGACCAGTCTTGGCCATAAAAGTCTGTAGCTCTTGCAAAGTTGCTATTGGCCTCTTGATAGCCTCTCTGATCAGTCTCCTCGTTGCTCGGTCATCCAGTTTGGAGGGACGGCCTGACGTAGGCAGGGTCTTGGTGGTGTCATACAGCTTCCACTTTTTAATAATTGTCTCGACCGTGCTCCAAGGGATATTCAAGGCCTTTGATATTTTTTTATACCCATCCTCTGATCTGTGCCTTTCAACAACTTTGTCCCAGAGTTCTTTTGAAAGCGCCTTGGTGCTCATGGTTGAGTCTTTGTTTTGAAATACACTACCCAGCAGACAGAACCTACAGGAATTGCTGAATTTATCCTGCAATCACGTGAATCACTACAATTTAACAGGTGGAGGCCACTTAACTTGGTGCGTGACTTTGAAGGCAATTGGTTACACCTGAGCTGTGTGTGTGTGTGTGTATCTCTCTCTCTCTCTCTCTCTCTCTCTCTCTCTCTCTCTCTCTCTCTCTCTCTCTCTCTCTCTCTCTCTCTCTCTCTCTCTCTCTCTATATATATATATATATATATATATATATATATATATATATATATATATATATAGATAGATAGATAGATAGATAGATAGATAGATAGATAGACACACACACACACACACACACACACTGGGGATTAATTTTATTCTTAATACAAGGGCAGTAAAACACGACTGACATGTATCTGGGTAACAGATATCCGAGTGCTGACTGTATTCACAATTGACCATTGAGACGTCAGGAACCAACAAAGTAATAACAGCTTGATAACATGTAAACTCAAGCTGTGCAACAAAATTGTTATGCATAATCTTTATGCATTACATTTAAATATCATAAGTAAATTCCTATATTTTCAATGCGTAAAACACCCAGTATGCAGCTTATCTAGAGCGCTGATTGTATCCATCTCTTTTCTCAAGTGAATGACAAAATGAATGACACCAATGTGACTCAATACATAATCAGTTTTCCCTACGTCAAATGATGGGTTGTAAATGACAGTCCTTTAAAACAGATCATTTTATCAAACTGAAAATTAATGCTGACAAATTCCAACTATGTGGCATTGAGGTATTGAAGCTGTAACAATCAAACCTATGAGAATGCTCAAAGTAATCATCCGTCAGCTTCTAGGAGTACAGGAGGATACAACACACGGGTCAAACAAAGGTCAAGGAAGCAAGAATTATTAAAATTGCTAGTAAATTGATAGTAAATTTCAATGCCACAAATTGCAATATCAAAACACTTCACTGTAAACAAGGGGACTAAAAAGTATATTTTTCTTATAGAATAATCACCATGAGCTTGCTTAAGATGATTTTTGTAGTCCACAAAAGCCAATAATTGTAATCCAATTATTTCTACGGTGACTGAGAACAGCAGAAACACTTTTTCCAATTATAATTGGGTACAATTAATTGCTTTGCATTCTGATCTAATTAAGAAGAAAGTGTTGACTGGGAATCAAGCTGAATTAAAAGAAAAAAAAAGTTGCTCATGATGGAAGTAGCTTGTTAGAGGGACTTTAAATATTTAATGAGAGGCGAAGGAAATACTGTGAATTCACTTGACTCTGCACTATACTCTTTTTCAGTTTTGAAAAAGAGGCTGACCTTTCCCTATGACCACATACTGTTGATAGAAATAAACCATTGCTTGTGACAAAAGCATTTTTGGAAACTTGGCATCAGAACTTAAAAGGAATTCTTCCCTAAGAAAAACAAAAATATGACTACAATTATTACTGCATTACAATTACAAACTGGTATTTATTCATGTCCCCCCCTCCCTTTTTTCTTTTACTTGTGCAACACACGTTACAAAGAACTTAAAATGGATACTGCAATACAAAAAATGTCATGTCTAAAAGATACATTGGTAAACCTGGGAGAAGCAGATAGTGTTGCTAGGAAGACACTTAAAGCAATCTTTTGGCAAATAGCTGCTGTTACCCTTTACAGGATGTACATTGTTGAGTACTTTCAGTTCCACTCAAATGGAACACACGTAGATCTCTAAACCAGGGTTTCTCAAATGTGGCCCAAAGGGTGATTTTGTGCAGCCAAGCAGACTCCCAGAAACCCCCCAGTAACCCCCCCCTTTCCAACCAACCGAGACAGGGATGTGTGAGAAGATTTAGAAATAACTTTTGCTTCACAGGATGGGTTGATTGATCCCTTTTGTTACAGCACCCCCATCCCCCCGGTGATTTCCTGAGGAGTTGTACTGTTAATGGACTTGGACTGCTGTACAGGGTAGATTTTTCATTTGTACAGTGAAACAGAGAGTTAGAAAAAGTAGTTGCATTGTAAAGATGTGCGTTTGCTTCAATATGCAAGGAAAACTCTTAACAAAAAACATCTGAGTACTTGAAAATCTTAACCTTACTTTTTAGTGAATACACACATTTTTTTTTTTTTTTTTTTTAACCAATTGGAGTACAGAAGCCATTTATATGTTATGCACAACATAATATCCAGCATAACCATGTGTATACTGTACAGTATTACAGTATAAGCAGTGATAAAAGCCACATTATAGCCATGCAGGTATCTACAACCCAAAAGGACAATTTAATTAGACATTATAGATGTGTTCTATAGATTAGTAAAACACATCACGCCTGGGTTTCATTATTAAAATTAAACTAAATGTACTGTTTCTGCATTCCACTGTCTATCCACTATCTACTTCCTATAAAAACATTGTACACAGGATAATATTTTTGGCAACTAAAAAACAACATATTTAAAATGTTAAGGAAGTTAAAATAAAGTTATCTTATTTGGGAGCCACACAAGATTTTTTTTTCTACTAAATGTTAATAATGAGAGAGAAATTCTTGGTTGTCTCCCAAGCCAGTCTACTTTTCTTTTTAAGTATACGTATATAACATTTCTATAAGTATACTATATTTATACCAGATGTCAGGCACTAAGAGCAGAAATAAGCCTATAACTTCCACAAAATTACCATGGCAACCTTGTGATACTACAGATATACTGGTACACATACAGACAATTATAAGATTACATTTAAAATTTAATTAGGTCTGGACAGACTTTTTTTTTGGGGGGGGGGGTTTAAAAAAATCTGCACTAATAAGCATTTCAAAGTCTCTCTTAAAACCACTGTAGCTCATGTATCATTATTTATTTTCTTTAACTTAGTATTTATTGAGGCCTCCATTTCAGTAAAGCTGCTGTTTTTCCCCAAATACTCATGAGACATGTAGCCTTTCTTTTGTAGCTTGTCCAAGACATCTTGCAGAAAAGAGTAAGTCTTTTCTTTCTTTTTCTACTACTCATTTTAATCTTTATATGTTCTGTATAATGTTGGCCATCAATTTCAGCCTTGTAATGATAAGGAATTGCACAACGATGCCAACCAGGGAAATCAGATTTCCGTATCCAATTATCATTTCCAAATGAGGAATCGATTCCAGCAGTAATATTGCAAAGTAATGAATTAATTAATTAATAAATAAATAGTGTTCTACTCGCGAGTGGTGCATAAAATATTTCTGAAAAGTAGCGGGGTTCCAAAACATATAGTTTTACATGTCCTCATGTGTTGCTACAGTAGTTTAAATAACGTACCTGTAATTTTTCTTTTCATTGTTAACAACACGACAACCATTTACATTTATAAAACTTTCAAGTCTGTTTCAAAGCTCCTTTCAAAATTGCCACGATAGTGCACTGGGGTTTGAGATCTGTCCTCTAAATCAGTGTTGCGCAAAGTGTCATTAAGAGAGGCGCGACTATGACTAAAGGATAGCATAGAAAGGATAGAGGGATCAGAAGGAGGGACTCAATCTGTTACAAAGGGTCATAAAAGATAAGCTTGCAATATTGTGCAGAGCTGAGCGCCTACGGAAACACTACAACAAAAAAAAATAAATGAGCGTGCGAGAACTAACTTTTATAAAGATCCATTCATATTTGTAAAGAAGATATTCACCATTGAGAAAAATGACACACTAAAATCATCTAAGTTTGAGCTGGAGAAATATTTGGAGGAAGCAGGAAGGAGCTCCATGTGACATTCCTGGATTTGGCTAATGCATATGGTTCAGTGCCACATGAACTTCTTTGGGCATTTGATTTTTCCAGCATACCGATGACAATAACAAATTTTGTGAAAGCCTACTTTGGAGATTTGCATTTTAGTTTTTCAACTTCAGAATTCAGCACTACATGGCAATGCCTAGAAGTTGGAATAATGGCAGGATGTACCATTTCTCCACTGGATTTTACCAAGACAATGGAAGTAATTATTAGGGCATCAAAATGGATAGTGGGAGGAGAGCATTTGGCAATACCAACAGTGTTCGAGAAGCCAGTGAAAAGTCTAGGGAGATGGTACGACGGGGATCTAAAGGACACAGTTCATGTGGGAGAAGTTAGACAACAAGCAGTGGAAGGGTTGAAGAGCATAGACAGCAGCGCTTTACAAGGCAAACAAACTCTGGTGCTTTCAGTTTGGTCTACTGCCAAGACTGCTGTGGCCACTGACTGTGTACGAGGTTTCCTTGACAACAGTTGAGAAGCTGGAAGCTTTAATCAGTTCATACGTCAGGAAATGGTTGGGAGTTCCATGCTGCCTCAGCAGTGGGACTTTATGGTAAAGGAATACTGCAGCTACCAATCTCTGCTCTAACTGAGGAGTTTAAGTGCGCCAAAGTCTGACTGGAAATGACATTAGTAGAGTCACACAACAAATGCGTAAGGGAGGCAGCACCTGTGTAGAAAACTGGAAGAAAATGGATGGCAAAGAAAGCTGTGAGAGATGCTAAGGTTGCTCTTCGAATCTGAGATATTATGGGGCAAGTTCAGCATGGAAAAGGAGGTTTTGGTCTCAGTTCAGCTGCTCCTATATGGCACAAGGCAACCCCAGCTCAACGGAGGAAGCTGGTAGTCAATGAGGTGCAAAAGCAGGAGGAAAGGATCAGGTGTGTAAAGGACATTTCCCAGGCCAAGCTGGGAGAATGGATGAGACGGGAGAGTGTGGAACAATGCAAGATCGGCTGGCAAGACCTGTGGACAATGGAACACAGTAGGATCAGTTTCCACATCAGATCAGCATATGATGTTCTTCCATCACCACAGAACCTAAACCTTTGGGTGGGTGAGGATCCCCTGTTTATCACCTGCAACATTCCGGCACATTTTGACAGGATGTAAGGTGGGTCTTAGCCAAGGACGGTTTACTTGGCGCCATGACCAGGTGCTGCGATGTTTGGCCTTAGCATTGGAAGACAAGCGTAACCTGACCAATAAGTTGCCACCAGTTCCATCGAAGCATTACACACGACAATATTCCTCCGTCCAGGAGAGCAACCACCAAGAAAATGTGTTAAAGCCAAGCCTCGCCCAGGACAACTGGAAGCTGCTAGAGACTGGAAGATGCTGCCAGATGTTGGTCAACGGCTTATAGATTGCCACCACTAACCTTCAACCAGACATTGCCTTGTGGTCTGAATCAGCACGCCTTGTTCATCTGGTAGAGTTAACAGTGCCGTGGGAAGATATTATGGATGAGGCGTTTGAGAGAAAGAAACTTCGGTATGCTCAACTAGCTGCTGAAGCAGAACAGCGAGGATGGAGAGTCCGAGTTTACCCAGCGAAGGTGGGTTGTCGAGGATTTGTGGCATACTCTACAACCTGGTTTCTCAGAGACGTTGGGTTCAGTGGCCAAGAGTTGCGTCGCACAGTGAAGAACTTATTTGAAGCAGCAGAAAGGAGCAGCAACTGGCTCTGGTTGAGACGGAAAGATTCTGGATGGTGATCTCAAGCACAACAGAAAGACAGCAATGCTGATGTAGAGGTAAGTAAGTGAGTGGGGAATGGAGGGGGGTGATGCTGGGACGCCAGAATCACTGTTGAGCCCTCTTGAGGTATCGTGGGCTAGTCAACGAAACACCGAGGATGGAAGGTGCCCACTTGAAGACCCCAGAGATCTACCCTACTTTGCTCAATCCAGACGGTTGTCATGCTGATGCACTGGGGAGACCGCACTGGGTTAATCCCCGGAGCCAGCATTGCAGCCGTTGTGTGTGCTGATGCGCTAGGGGAGGCAAAATGACCTGATCCCTGGAGCCAGCATTACACTTCAGCAATCAAGACCAGACAAAAGAATATCGACATCATCAGATGGAAAACAACGCAAACGGATGGAGATGCAGATGGATCACATTAGTTTACTGCAAAGCTACGTCTTAGTTGGTGCTTATCTTGGCGAGAGCCGAATTCAAATCAGCATGAAGTTTTAACATCTACTCTCACGTAATGGAAATCAATCATAAATGACAACTAATAAGTACAAGGTATTACCTTTTAAATGAGCCGTTGAACCGGAGAAACGATGTTCAAAGTGGCAAGTGTCAGTGAAACTGTAAATAGTGTACTTTTGTCCTAGATTTAACCAAAAAAAGTTCTGATTTAGCTTAATACATGTTAACAAACACGTCCTTTTTGGCATTGCAGTATGCAGAGGAGGCAGGGAGGTGGAGGAATTGGCTTTCGGACTGAAAGGGCAGCTCTGCAGCATACAATGCCAAATCAGACGCTTCAATGGGCTCCTTTATGTTAAATCGCCAAGTGTAAAAAAAAAAAAAAAAGATTTAAAAGTTACATGTATTTTTTCACAGATTTATTGGTTAAATGTCAGCTAAATGTTGACTCACCAAGTTTTTTTTTAAATTTCTGTCAAAACAAATGCTGGATTTAATGCTACTAGTTTTCAACATTTATAAATCATATCTTAAAGTACAATTTTGAAAACTTGTAAGAATGTGTTTATTAATATTTACTTATTTAGCTAAATCTGGACTTTGTGGTTAAATCTAGGAAAAAAATACAGGGGGGGCAACAAAATGTATGCTAAAGTAAGGGGGGGGGGTGACGTCGGCGACATATAAAAAGTTTGCACACCACTGCTCTAAATCACCGCAGGAAGAGCAAGAAAACATCATGGATAGTTATTGTTGTGTTACTTGTTTGACAATGTGGGCAATAATCCTTACACTATCAGCGCACTAGAGCAGACATTCTGAAAAGGTCTTTGAAAACAAACTTTAAAGTTATATGTGTAAAAAGTTGTCAGGATGTTAACAATGAAAAGAAATTACAGGTTCGTTATTTAAACAGCTCTAGCAACACTTGGGGGCATGTAACACTATACTTTTCATAACCCCACTACTTTCTCTTTAAGGAATAATAATAATAAATCAGTGGGTTATATTTTAATTATCTAAACAGTGGTGGATCTTAATACCACCAATCTTTAACTCTACATGGTCCACTAAAAGTCAGGCATATTAGGAAATATCACTCAATCGGGCAGTCAGGCCCTGTTAACTGTCTGCACCACTGTGACAAAGAGAGAATGGATTCTTGTTTTAGATCTCCTTTCTGACCGGTGAGGACGTTAGGGAGGAGCAGCAGTCACCCCCAGGGGAGGTGGAAGTTGGCCACCTGGAAAGGGGGCGAAGCCACGGTGCACAATATCACTGACCCGGTCAGGAAGCGCAGTGGCAATCAGGGATTGGTTGACGGTGGTTGCCCCCGCTGACCAATCGGGACGGGACGGAGCGTACAAATGGGGGCGTGGCCCATGGTTCTGCTCCTTCTGGCAAGGTACAGAGTGAGAAACAGAAAGAAAGAGAGAAAGAAAGAAAGAAAAACAAAGACCGGACGCCGAACAGGTCGTTTTATTGTGATCCTGCTAACCCCTTTGTTTTTATATCCTAGAGCACTAACGGGACGCTCCAGAGAAGTGCGTCGGAGGAGCGAGTACCCGGAAGTGCTGGGGTCACGGGAGCGCGTTGCTTCTGTGACGTTGGATTACAAGGGGAAGACTGAGTGTTTTTCGTTTGTTTATATTATTGTTTGGGACTGCAACCCCGTTATACTTTATGTGGTCAGGTTACACATTGTTGTGTATCCCGGCTTCCTTATTGTTTATTATTATTATTTTTATTATAATTAGTATTTTGTTTTAGTGTGCTTTCCCTGACCTGGGGAAGGAAATAAAAACCCCAGGCACAAAACAAGGGCTGGAGTCTTGTGATTTTACACCGCCGCTACACACAGTCTACCACAACCACACATCAAAATCAAAATGAATTCTGTTTGAAAACATTTCACACCTGGAAGACATACAGAGAGACATTCAATATTCCTATAGTGTCAAACCTATGGGACACTGTGGCAATGTGAAAGCCCTGCCGGTGCACGGGTGTGTGAGGAATATTGGGTGGCAGGGAGGGGGTTAAATTCCTCCCTGTAAAAACACGTAGGAATAGGGCTGGAGCAGTAAATTGAATAAGCCACAGGTGTATAAAAAGGGTGATCACAGGTGTTTAGAATAGTGATGCTGAAGGTACGGTGCAGTGCTGTATTGTGTGTTTTGTTGCTTTTGCTTGTGAGATTAAAATACGCATGAGCATTTAAACTGTAAAGTGCTGGTCTCCGAGTTTCACTGTCTACTCTACCCAGTTCACAGACACCTTGTATTTTAATACTGCTTGCATTTTCCCCCAGGTTGTTTAAAAATACAGTGAAGTCCGCAAACAATCAGGTTTCGAAATTTTAGGGAGGTGCTATTTAGATCCTCTACTGCTTAGACTATTAAAACAGACCCAGCATTGCACAATTAGCAGTTGCACAACACAAAATTAAAATATATCCTTTATAATTGTTTATGTGACATATATGGATATACATTTATAAAATGGGTATACTCATTTTATCCTGATTGGTCAGAACAGGTCACATGGGGTGTTGATATTACAGCATATTGGATCAGCACATTTCAAAGAAGGGCAAATCATTTTATCTCATAAATGTTGACCTTGAATCGGACATCACTGACTAATTCAGTAGTGAAAAAAATCAAAAGCATTCAAACCAATTCAAAACTCGCCATACTGATCCCTCTGATCCCTTAAAAAAGGATGTTTTGTATTGATGCACAGTATTTATAAAAGCATCTCGACAATTGCTGCTGTACCTTTCTCTCCACATAAATTAGTTCTGGTACGATGGTATCATCTCTCCTGCTGTGCCCTGTATTTTTATTTGTTTAACACAGACCCAGTAGTTCTCAAAGTTGTTCAGAAAACAAACCGCAAAGTCAGTTTGATAAGAGACCCGGTATTCCATAACGCAAATGTTTTTCTCGCCACTGTGAAGCGGTAGCGCTAGGTATGGATACCTCTTGTCACTTCCACGGAAAACTATAAAAAAAAAAAAAAAAAAAAAAAAAAAAGAAAAAGCACCATCGATACTGTCGCAGATCTCGTGAAGAAGGGTCTGCGTGACTAAAGGCCGACTCATTTGTGCTGTGTCATGATGAAAATGGGCAGTAATATTTAAAATGTAATGAACAAACTACTAATTACAAGAAGTGTAACAAATCAAATAAAGAAAAACTGCCCTTCAATGGCAATGTTCAATTCAACATATACAAAATCGCAAACAGCTGTCAGTTTAAACCCCCTCTGAAGAGCCTTCTCGCCAGACACTGCCGAGTCCTGTACACCCACATACATACACAGACACACAAAAACACACACACACACACACACACACACACACATATATGTATTGAAACACGCTCACTCCATCAGGGTCCCCAAAATATTAAATAATCTTCAAAAGACAACATTCCAATATACTTCAGGTGCTCATGCACATATTTTTTCAACAGGATAAATCTCACCTATGAAGGTTTCTTGGCATCTACATTACAAAGGGATTTAATTTGAAAAGAATATATATATATATATATATATATATATATATATATATATATATATATATATATATATATATATATATATATATATATATTTTTTTTTTTTTTTTTCTTTCTGAGCCATATAGACTAGACTCCCTAAACTTGGCCAATTGCCTGGAACCAAAACATGAAGACTGCAGAATAAATGTAGAAAAACAACAAAAAAAACACACCTTTACCTGTGGGTTTATGTGTGGAATTTCTGTTTGCTTCTTTCATGTCACATTTAGTAGCTGGCCACAGAAATTGATGAACTGCAACCCTTAATGGCATCCTTTGGATGAGATGTAAAACGAGGTCCTATTACAAATGACTGCAGCAGCAGTTGTGATGCATAGTTCACCGCCAAGTCTCTTTGGATAAAAGCGTCTGCTAAATGGCTAAATAATAAGAATTATGATTGTTCTTTCCCATAGTCTTAACAGGTTTTGTTTCTTATTCCATAAAATATACAAACAGATGCATACAGCGATAAACCTCTAAAATATTCCAAAGGGGGTTTGTTTTTCTTACTATGCAAAATGAAAACATGGTTATATCTTTAAGTAAAATTTGTTTTTATTTTTTATTCTTGTAGGCCTAATTTAAAAAAAGGCTGCTGTTACTGCAGTTTTTTTTTTTTAAGTGTTTTGTGCAATTTATAATATCATTACATATGAATGTAATGCATTGTGCAAATGCCAGTATAATTGACTTCCACCAGCGGTGGACTTTAATGCATGTCAGCCATTAACTAATTTTAATGATTTTTAAATTTATTTATTTATTTATTTTTAAAGTGATCCATCTAACAATGGCCTTTTTAGATTCAACATATTGCCCTCACGAGAATTGCATTTGCCTTATGTAACCATTCTTCTAGGAAGTGGGATACTGAAAATGATTTTAATAATTTTTACATCTTGTACATTATATTAAAAAAAAACCTTTAAATCTTGAAAAAGCTCAACTCCTGGTAGAGATATTTATTTCTGTGTTTTTGGGACAGACAAGGTCCTAATACATCCTTCTAGGGTAGGTGTGTCATTTGCAATGTGCTAAACAAAATGTGGCAGTAACTAGAGATTTATACATTGGATTAACACAAAAATGGTATCACTGCATTGAACGGACCTGTGTTTTTACTGAATGTTGACAGTATCAAACCCTTGTAAGTTATACATCTACGGAACGTTTTTTTGCCTCCCCTTTTATATTATATCCCACATCAGTATTTTCAAGGTAGATATATTTGTGTAATTATTGATATCTCTGCTCTAAGAAAAATTATTGTTTCCTTCAAAAGGTACCCACTTTAGGTCTCTCAGCAGTATCAGCCATAAGCTTCCTCAGTAAAAAAAGCATTTTCAGCAGCTATTGATATTTTTGTTTTCCGAACGTACCGTTACTCTGGAATGACTAATTAGTGCAGGACATAGCAGGCACATTATTGTTGCTCCATAAAAGCACTGGGATTCCTTTTCGCCTTACTCTTTCTCCTCATCCTCTTCATCACTACTGCAAACAATGCTTGGTTGTTCACCATCCTGTATTTTGAAAGGGTTAATTGGCACTCCTGTGATGTCATGCAATCGCAAGACTCGATACACGAGAGGTTGTTGGCCTTACACTGGCAGCTGTTTCTGGTGCAAGCTGACACATTACACTAGCAGGTTAGACGCCCCAAAACTGCATTTGGAGCTTGCTCCTTCTTCATATACAATGGCATCAGAAACCCACACTCATCTTGCTGTCCCATTCCCTATGAAGTGTCTGCAGAGGCATTGTCAGCTCTCTTCCAGATATACAGTACTCTGCAAAAGTTTTAGGCAGGTGTGAGAAAATGCTGTAAAGTCAGAATGCTTTCAAAAATAGACATGTTAATAGATTATATTTATCAATTAACAAAATGCAAAGTGAGTGAACAGAAGAAAAATCTACATCAAATCAATATTTGGTGTGACCACCCTTTGCCTTCAAAACAGCACCAATTCATCTAGATACACTTGCACACAGTTTTTGAAGGAACTCGGCAGGTAGGTTGGCCCAAACATGTTGGAGAACTAACCACAGTTCTTCTGTGGATTTAGGCAGCCACTGTTGCTTCTCTCTCTTCATGTAATCCCAGACAGACTCGATGATGTTGAGATCAGGGCTCTGTGGGGGCCATACCATCACTTCCAGGACTCCTTGTTCTTCTTTACGGTGAAGATAGTTCTTAATGACTTTTGCTGTATGTTTGGGGTCGTTGTCATGCTGCAGAATAAATTTGGGGCCAATCAGATGCCTCCCTGATGGTATTGCATGATGTATAAGTACCTGCCTGTACTTCTCAGCATTGAGGAAACCATTAATTCTGACCAAATCCCCAACCCCATTTGCAGAAACGCAGCCCCAAACTTGCAAGGAACCTCCACCATGCTTCACTGTTGCCTGCAGACACTCATTCGCGTACCGCTCTCCAGCCCTTCGGCGAACCCTTCGGTCCCACTATTTTCTGCCAATTCTGAGCTAATGGCACTGCTGGACATCTTCCGATTGCAAAGGGAAGTAAGCATGATGTGTCTTTCATCTGCTGCAGTAAGTTTCCTTGGCCGAACACTGCGTCTACGGTCCTCAACGTTGCCCGTTTCTTTGTGCTTCTTCAAAAGAGCTTGGACAGCACATCTGGAAACCCGTCTGCCTTGAAATTTCTGCCTGGGAGAGACCTTGCTGATGCAGTATAACTACCTTGTGTCTTGTTGCTGTGCTCACTCTTGCCATGGTGTATGACTTTTGACAGTAAACTGTCTTCAGCAACCTCACCCTGTTAGCTGAGTTTGGCTGTTCCTCACCCAGTTTTATTCCTCCTACACAGCCATTTCTGTTTCAGTTAATGATTGTGTTTCAACCTACATATTGAGCACCTGTTTGGTATAATTGTTTAGTCATACACCTGACTACATGCCTACAAAATCCCTGACTTTGTGCAAGTGTACCTAGAAGAATTAATGCTGTTTTGAAGGCAAAGGGTGGTCACACCAAACATTGATTTGATGTAGATTTTTCTTCTGTTTACTCACTTTGCATTTTGTTAATTGATAAATATAATCTATTAACATGTCTATTTTTGAAAGCATTCTTACTTTACAGCATTTTTTCACACCTGCCTAAAACATTTGCACAGTACTGTAGGTCTGGTAGTTTGCCCTCTGCAAGTGAAGTGCAAGACTGTTGGTCATGTGTAGAAGAGACGCATTAAGTGGCTGCTTTTTGCAGTAGAGCGCATATCTCAGTCTATCTACTCACTGTTAGTTTGTGTGATACCATATAGAGCAGCTATGAGAGCTTCACATCCTTTCACAATGTCATCAGACAGGTTAAGGTCTAACCCCAGACTTCCTAGTGATGCAGCATACTTCATTGGGAATTTCTGAAGTTGTTTAATGGCTTCAGTTTGCCTATGCCTACCATGGCTCTTGTTGAATCAAAGCCATATAAGGCATGTAAACCTGGGAGGGCATTGACTATATCACCAATGCAGAATATGAATTGAGAGAAATCTTTTTCTCTTTCCTGCACCTGTGAGGAACCAAAACTACTCTGCATGTATCCTCTGATGGAAGTATATCATCAGAATCCCTACATCTGTATCTGGTGACTTCATAATAATGCGGGTAAATCCATCTTTGGCAGCTTGTGCTGCATGAGAATCATGCAAATGTCTGCTTCTTCCTGACCTGTAAAGAGATCCGCTATAACCTATTTATGTCCTAGTGTGATTTTCTTTTTCATCACGACTCACCCTTTGAAATTCAGCCTCTTTGTGTGCAGATTCATCATCACCTTTCATGTCGCTGATCTGCTTTATTGCAGTGTCAATAGCTGATCTTTGATGGGAGGTCAGGAGCCACTTGTTCAGAGCCTTGGATTGCTGGGAGATGCCTATGATCCCTCCTGGTGACTTGGTATCCCTATTTACTGACAATTCAAGGGCCATGTCAATCCACACACCAAAGAAAGGCTTTCCTGATCTGGACATGGCATGATGGCCTTCCTGAAACTGAATGTATACCTCAGCTGTAGTCTAAGGAAGGAGTTATATATCACCAATGTAGACAGTGAGCCGCCAAAAATAGTTTTGCCGATCAAAAGCAAAGACACAGGGAAGCATGGCAGGAGCTGCATTCAAATGGAGGCTCCAGTTGCCATCTCCAATTCTAATATATCTTCTACCTATGAAAATATTGAAAAACATGATGTGTAATATAAAAGGGAAAGCAAAAAAGCTTTAAATAAATGTATAACTGGCAAGGGTTTGAGACAATCAGAATTCTGCACTGCAGGTTGACATTTTGACAGAATGTTCGAAAAAAACACACATTTTTGTCAAAAAAGGACATTTTTGACACCCTGCCAAAACCGAACGGTAAGGTAGAGATCAAATCTTTTTGGTAGAAAACTGACACATAATCTGAGGAATATGATTAACATTCTTAATCACTTTTCAGATGGAACACATTCTTCAGCCATTTGAACTCAAAGTCCAAAAACTCAATGAGCCCTTTGACCTTTGATAATGTCACATGATCATATTACCCCACACTGACATATTCAATAAAAACACAGGTCTTGTTCATTGCAATGATACCACTTTTGTGTTAATCCAAATGTGCAAAACTCTAGTTACTAGTCTAGTCATTTGTCTTACTACCACACCTAACTTTTTAAAATATTAAATTTCAAGTAAATTGCATGGAAAACAGCCTCTACTTTTTTTTTTATTTTACCACATTGTCAATGACATACCCACCCTAGAAGGATGTATTAGGACCTTGTCTGTCCCAAAAACACAAAAAAAATTCTCTATTTATTATATTGAATCTCCTAAAACTCCCTTCGTTCTCCTGTAGTGCAGATAAATTATATAATTTCTTCATTATACACATGCAGCATTCTCAGAACAACGCAGCCTTCAAAGCTTTACAACTACAATAACTAATCAGTAATATTAGAAGCAGTAGACTGTTTAGATTTTGTGTTGAGGTATTTGCCTCTAAAACCCAATTAAATTTAAAAAGATATGTCTTGTTCTGATGAAGCAGAGAACATAAAAAGATCAACTATAGAAAAATGTTGTTAAAAAAGAAATCACATTCTAGTTGAAAAAAATGAGTATGATTGTGAGGCAATGCAGCTAGTCAACAAAGGTATTAAGCTTTACAGTATTTCCAGTAAATGTACTGCAGTATTGTTTTTCTATTAAGCCCTAATCTAAATCATTATACTCATTTAAACCAAAAACATACCAGTAGTAGTAGTATATTTAATAAAATAACATACTCTAATATTATAATTCAACAATGACTTGTGCAGGGAATCTGTTTTTATTACATAAAAAGTGAACATCAAGGACAGCATTTATGCATGTCACTTAGCTTACAGACAACATGCACGCTACAGTGTCAGCTGCACTGTCACAATTGATCATGATGCAGCATTAGAATTCCAGGGCATTTATTCCAGGTCGGCAGGTTGAACATATTTGAATTCAAGTGAAGTTACACCATTAAAAAAAAATTAAAAATAAAATCAATGAAACCCATTACTGTATCATGGCTCAAATTTATATCGAAGTGCTGTTCATCAAAACCTGACCTTGATAACACCAAATATTCGTTTCACAAAGAAGTTAAAAAAAACAATAGGGAGACAGATTATTTATAATTTCATTGTAAATTCAGAAAAAAAAAAAAATAATCTTAAAAAAAAAAAAAAAATCTATGAAAACAATTTCAATGCAATGATCCGGTGCAGAGTCAAAAGAATTAAGCCCTTCTAATCTGATGCTTTCAGCTGCTTAAGACCAGCCCCTAGCTGCTAGGATCCAGATGACAAGCTCTTCAAAGAGAGGAACGGGACTCAGCAATGTCTGGCGACAAGGCTCTTCAGAGGGGGTTTAAACTGACAGCTGTTTGTTTGGGGCTTTTTTTCTTTCCACTGCAGACATTTCAAGAGATGAATGACAGAAATGACACTAGGTTCCAATGCAACAGTTCCTTTTTACAGATTTCTACCACAGTCAAGCTACAGTACAACCAACATGAAGTGATATTCGAGTTAAAGCATAATGTTGTAAACACTATGGAGCAGTATTAGCATCGTCATTAGACAGAATAAGAAGAACCACTGTAATAGTTTCAGCTCAATAGTGATAAAATCTGACTATCAAAAATACTGTGTAAAGTAGAAGCACTGTAAATATCTCATAAAAAGTTTACCATAGTAAACGAATAGCTTGTAACAAAGCACAGTAAAAGTATAGTAAATCATAGATAATCATTGTAAAGCCCAAATAGGTACGGTAAAGCATATTATTGGTAAATAATAAAATTAAAAATAATGAACTGGTTTTTCTAATTGTAAGTAATTTAGCCTTCGTAGCAGATGCTAAAGGAACATACCTTGAACAATGCTACAGCAGTTCTCTAATACATGTTGTCCAGTTGATCAAGCGAGCAATCAAAAAAAAAATGTGTACTTATGCATGCTTATACTTTCTCAATATCTATGCTACAGAAAACATAACATAAAAAATTGATTTACCAGTTTTGGTGCTTAAAGTGCAAGACAATTATTGAAATATACTGTGGTTTATAACTATATCACTGTTAGTTGCAGTTCATGTTATTATAATAGTAAATGAGATGCAAAAAAAAAAAAAAGAAAGCTAACATTTCACGAGGTGCTCTGTATTACCGACACCATAACATTTTTATTGGCAATACCATAAAAAATAAATATTCTATGCCACTCGCCCTGAACGCAATAAAAAACAACATTCAAAATACAAGTCAGCACTGCATTGATTCCTCCAGAACTGCTTGAGAGAAGCTTGTAATTAATTGCTAAACCCTATTTTCTGAGCTGTTTTCAAAATCGCTTTAGAAACTCTGTTAATCTAAATCACACCTACGATGCTTTCCCAGGAGAAATTAACTGCTGTTTTTGCACCTTTTTTTATGTGCCAATCATCC
Source organism: Polyodon spathula (assembly GCF_017654505.1). Taxonomy (NCBI): domain Eukaryota; kingdom Metazoa; phylum Chordata; class Actinopteri; order Acipenseriformes; family Polyodontidae; genus Polyodon; species Polyodon spathula. The sequence continues at coordinate 44,797,854 of NC_054539.1, read as the reverse complement.
TTTCATTATGTGCTGGTTTTATTCAGTTTTTCTTACTTCAGTTTGTGATATACAGATATTTCTGAGAGAAATAAAAGCATTGAATAGTATAAATCTAGCAAGAAAGAAAAAACAAACAAGACCAATAATGTGGTTTTTGCTAAAAAGGGGTAATGCATGCAAGTTTAAAGCCTTGTTTTTCTATACTGTATGACAGATATTAAAAGCTACCATTTAATACTGTACTGTTTATTAATTAATCACAATGTTAAGTGATCCGTATTTCTTTAAAAAATAAAATGTAAGTAGCTGGGGCCCGACCCTGTTCAGATTAATCACTTCTATGAAGCACTAATCTGAATAACCTTAAAATGCTTTGCTTGGTCTTTATTTGTGTTTTTCATACTTGTATGTATTCAAAAATAACAGAATTATTATAATGAAATGTGGATCCTAAAGCTGCAATCAGCATGATAGCACAGTTCAGACTTTAGGTTAGTATGGGAATAACAAGGTCAGGGTAAAAAACAAAAGCATATACACATTTTTTAAAATATATGTAGACAGACTGGAAGGCTTATTAAAAATTAAAAATTAAAATGATTTGTTTTCAGATGAGAAAAAATAAAAAATTACTGGAAAAACAAATCAAGTGTCTGTGTACTATCCATACCTCTTTTCTCTTGACTTAGAGAGAAGAAGAAAAAAACATGGTTAAGATGTGACATTTTCAATTTTCTGTCAATTTCCACCCATATTACTGCTTTAGAAAATGTTTGGTTTCTGTCATGATGACACCTAATTTCCAAATTACTAACAAAATACAGTGATGCAACATTCTTAAATTGGATTTGTGACTTCTGAGAATCAGTTCATTAGCTGCAATCTTCCAAGAGCTTGAAACTATATAAATAACTGGGGACTGTCTATTCAGCCCCTGGCCATTTAGTAAATCTATTCAGTATTTTGCGAACTGAAACATTCTTAAATCAGCAGCCCTTATTTGAATCTTCTGTTTCTTGAATGACATAATTCAATCTGACAGAAACATCCAACAAGATGGATTTGGCGAGCTCAGAACACGGTATCTTGGAGACAGACACAAGAGGAAAATCTTAGGAATGGCCTTGACTGTTTTTTCTTCTTCTGAAATGGCCTGTGCAACAGTAGAGACCTGCTTGGCTGCTTAACAAATATGAAGGCATGAAGGCATCATTAATGCATGTGGGAGTGAGTCACAGACTCAACAACTTACAAAAAAGACAACAAAGCTTTTAACTGTGCTTTATGCAAAATACAATTTTAAGAACGGCTGGTAATAAGTAGGCAGAGATTTGAGCCATACTTTTTTTTGACACTGTTAAAGTTACAAAGCTCAAGAGACTGCTGATCCTGACTGTCGATCGAGGGTACTGCTGAATGAGCAATGCAATAACAAAGTGTAAAGCTGTTACTCAGATTTGAACAAACCATTCTGCAATACGAGAGTTAAAAGTAGTAACAGCTTATTAGTCCAACCGCAGTCAACTTGCTGTAAACAGCAGGTGGAAGGAAAATGCTTGAAATAAAGCATTTCTAGGGCTGTGTTAGAAGGTTTTGTTCGCTAGCCAGAAATTCGAAGGAAGTTTTAAACCTCTGAAGGTTCGTCAAGTTGCATTCACGCACTGTTTTTTTTTTTTATTTTTCTGTTAACAGAAACTGTTTGACAATGTGTGAACACTATAAAATCATAAATTAAATGTCACCCACACGCACAATTCGATCTTTTGATTTGTATAATGCATATTACGTTAACAAAAGTAGTTGTACTAAAATCCACTACCATTGTATCAAATCGTTATACATCTCTATATGGCACCGCTGCTGTGTATGGAGTAGGGTATAGTATGTCAAAGCACTGGGGCGGTAGCCACAGCGGTGTAGTGTCCAGTAAAATATGTGCTGAATGTCTAGCATACAAGACAGTGTAAGAGAAGTGATATGGTAGAATATTTTTGAAACACACAGAATATAAACTAACACATTTTAATTTCGAAAACTGAGCACCGCCCGCCCCTCCCCCCTCCAGCTTGTGTTATGCAGAGGCAAACCTTTAATTTCTTCATTTGCCATCTCGACACCAAAACGCTGTATAGCATAAGTTATTTTTTTTGTTAAACGACCAGACAACTAGAAAAACAATAAAGTTGAATGCAAACGATTCGTATCATGGAGGCATAACCAATCTCTGGGGTCACTTGACAAGCTTAAGTTCGTATTATTATTAGTATTATTATTAATATTTTTAGTAGTAGTAAAATGTGACTGACCGATAACCTGCTTGAAATGGAGACTGTTAAATAAAGCTTTGTTTTGTCCACGTCAGCTGCAGTTGGTGCTGCTGCAATGCAAGCTTACTGTATATCACAAGCAGCATCAATTACGTGTAAATAAAACTGTGTACTTTAATTTAAATTATAAAAACATGATTATTGTTCTACATAATGGATTATAAAATGTGTGTGAATGTTTTATTCCATGTAAAATAGGATTTTCAATAAAATATAAACTAGTAGCTATGGCGACCAGTAAATTATGCAAATTAGTGCCACAGAAGGTTCGAATCTTCCTTCGGTAATGTGTTCCAAACCTTCGAAGCTCAAAATGTACCCTTTATTGCAGCCCTAAGCCTTTCTATAAAGTTTTGACATTTGTGCAATAACTACATTAAAACAGACTTACACAGTGGTGACCCAAGATTAAAACAACCACTAGGGGGAAAAAAAAACAGTAGCATTGCTACAGTACTAAACAGCACTTACAACTGACAATGCTGCCATGCTTCTACCAATTGTTCTGTGAGGAAAGAGAAGAATATTAAATCTAAAATCTTGCCATAATCAGAACTCTAAACACGTCGCCAAAAGGCAGCATGAACAAAATAATAATAGATGGTTCTTGAGGTTACTGCTGACAAATTTTATTCATGATAATGGAAAAGAAAAGCACGCTGAAAGCTAGTGGGAATCCTACTGTGTTCATTTTAACTTCAGTAATTTAATTCCATGTAGTTTAACCAGCTTAAACCACTATGACCTTCAATGAACTGTGCTTCTTTAATGCTATGCAGGCGTGTTAAGGTCAGCATAACACAGCTCTCCATCTACTGGCGGATGCTACAGTACATGGGTGATTCTCATCAATTAGCTGTAAAACTATGTCAGTGGTGGATATTTCTAGCTACTTATGTCTGCCCAGATTATTGTTGAATTTGTGTTTTCTTTTTTTTTTTTTTTTTTACTTTTTTAAATTTTTTTTTTCTTACACAAGGCTATTTCTTTGTATCCATTAAAAATGTTGTTCTATTCAGATTGACAGAGTGTAACAAAAGAAAAGCAGCTGTGCGACAAGGGTACAGAAACACACATAGAAGATCCAGAGTAGTGCTGAACATCTAGAGGAGTATAGAAGAAAGGAAAGTGAACCAGAGTAGTGCTGAACTTCTAGAAGAGTATAGAAGAAAGGAAAGAGAACCAGAGTAGTGAACTTCTAGAAGAGTACAGAAGGAAAGAGAACCAGGGTAGTGCTGAACTTCTAAGAGTATAGAAAGGAAAAGGAACCAGAGTAATGCTGAATTTCTAGAGGAGTACAGAACAAAGGAAAGAGAACCAGAACAGTGCTGAACTTCTAGAAGAGTATAGAAGAAAGAGAACCAGAGTAGTTAACCTCTAGAAGAGTATAGAAGGAAAGAGAACCAGGGTAGTGCTGAACTTCTAGAAGAGTATAGAAAGGAAAGAGAACCAGAGTAGCGCTGAATTTCTAGAGGAGTATAGAACAAAGGAAAGAGAACCAGAACAGTGCTGAACTTCTAGAGGAGTATAGAACAAAGAAAAGAAAACCAGAGCAGTGTTGAACTTCTAGAGTATAGAAGAAAGGAAAGATAACCAGAGTAGTGCTGAACTTCTAGAGGAGTATATAAGAAAGGAAAGAGAAAGGTAGTTTCAGAATAGAAATATATTTTGATAAAAAAAAAAGTGTTTTCACCACGTATATCAAGTGGTTTAATCCTTATTTCTAACAGACAAACTACAATAGATAGACATAGATAGATAGATTATTATTAAATATATATTTGTATCTAATGTTCTATTACGGAAATAATGTTTTGCACTAATTTTTACATACAAAAGTAGAATGGACTTTTAAAATTAGCTAAGAATTGGTATATAAAGAACATCAAAAGCAAAAGAATGGAGGGAAAATTCAGCTTGCTGCTATGAAAAGAAAACTAAACCTAAAGGCAGCCCTTGATATTACTCCGCCATCATTTGCTGAAGATATTCCACTGCCGGCTTTGGCTGAAATCAACCCGCTTGTCAACCTTGAGCAACAACCCGCTAATCTTCAGCATCCTACACATCAGCAACGACCTACACATCAGCAATAACCAACACACACTGTGTCTCATCCGTACAAATGGTACTCTATCAAAACGCAGGAATAAGTTACTTAAAAAAAAAAAAAAAAAAAAAAAGCAGAAGTTAAAAAAAATTTAGTAGAGAAAATGAGGGAAAAAAATAGAAAGAATCCACAAACAAAATTCTAAACCTACCGTAGAAATCGAAGCTTAAAGCAATGTGATTCACCAAAGAAAAAAGAACGAAATTATAATTTCATCATCTAACTAAAACAGGTGCAAGAAACAAAAAGCCCAATGAAGTTTCTAAATTCTTGCATCCAGACGATATGTCCACCATTGTAAATGGAAAAAACTGAGGAATCAGAAGAGACAAATATTTAGAAAGAGGTTTTTAACCGACACGTTGGAGAACTTTCACAAGAAGCTCCTTTCAGAAAATCCAATAATGGGCACAGTTCTGTAAATCTTGTCCCTTCTCAACTGTGAGACCAAAAATGAGAGAACTTTGAAAAAAATAATAATAATTAAGATGTTGTCGTCACTACAAAATTGAACTTGTACACAGTACAGTCATTTGCAACAAAGACAACATGCACTGAACGCTGTGAAGTGCAAGAACAAGACATTTCTGGCTACAGTAGATGAAGATTCAAAACAAAACGTCATATCAGGAGGCTGTGTGGTCCAGTGGTTTAAAAAAAGGGTTTGTAACCAGGAGGTTCTGGGTTAAAATCCCGGGTCACTCACTGACTCACTCACTGTGTGGCCCTCCTTCTGCTTTGTCTTTCGGGTGAGATGTTGTTGTAAGTGACTGTGCAGCTGATGTTTAGTTCACATACCCTAGTCTCTAAGTCAGTCGCCTTGGATAAATGTGTCTGCTAAACAAATAATAATGTTGGATTTCAAAGTGGTTTGCAAAAACCACATTACGGAAGAAGAAACAAAAAGATGGGTCGGTTATATAGTTTGAAGACACAGGGCTAGAAAAAAAGATTCAGCACTGTTAAGAATTGGCCAAAAATTATTATCCTGGATTTTGCACCTATATTCTCAACATTGGCCACCAATTTGACAGGATGAAGAAACTTAAAAAAAGATTGGAAGAATAGCAATTGATAATTCATACAGACTACAGCAAAAATGACGGCTGTAAGGACCACAGGGTGAAGGGGACCCACTTTGGGTGATCACATGCCCAAGTAGCACTCCATATTGCAGTTATCTACCTGAGTGGTGGTAGGGCAGATTCATTTGCAACCATATCTGACAGTCTTCAGCATGATGCTGTCACCAAATGGGCTCATTTGGAACCTCTGCTTGACTACATATGAAACCTGTTCCCCGAGTGCCATAAATATGCACTATATCTGATGGCCCTACATCTTAGTATACTGTAGAAACAAAATGTGACATTATACTGAAGCATCCCATGGAAAAGGAGCCGCTGATGGTGTTGGAGGAGCCCTTAAAAATTTGGCTGACAGACTAGTTGCCCACGGAATAGATACAGTTGACAAATTGATGGCGCAATTCTCAAAGCATTCTTCAGTTAAGCTTTACAAGGTTACAGAAAAAGCCAAAGCTAAACTAGTACCCCCATCCTGTAAAACAATACCAGGATCCACAAAGCTTATAAGAGAGGTATTTTCAATCTACATAGAACACTAATATAATTCATTATGCAGAACTCAATTTAGAGCACAAACACTAGATCTCTTACGAGTTTTGGTTTATTTTTGTTACTTCTGCTTCCTTACTCCTCTATACCCACATCACAAAGCTATCGGCTAAACCATTTCAATCGAGGCATCATTAACTTTACCAAGCAGTTAACCAACTGATTATTATCCATAATTCGTTAAGAAAAAGCAGCTGGCTATTTTTTGTGGGAGTGCAGATGCGGGAACTCATGACATCTAGTGGTCAACCTATTACACTGCAGCCAGGAACAAGCTCTTATCATTCTCATACTAAGTTTGATTCTGCACCACAGTAAACATATCAGTCTGCTTTTAAGACTCAACTGCTTATAAGAATCAAAACACCCGGGATGGATGTGATTCTTATAAATGGACTGCACTGTATTTTAAAAGTAATCCATATAAATGGAATAAAACATGCATACATAGTTTAAACACACGTTAAATAGATCAATAACCATGTTTTTATAATTTAAATAAAAATACAAACACATGTTTATTTACACGTAATTGATGCTGCGTGCAAGACAGTAAGCTTGCATTGCAACAGCACCAACTGCAGCTGATATAGGCAAAACAATAATTTAGCAGTCACTATTCCAAGTAGGTTATCAGTCACAGTCACATTTTACTACGACTACTAATAACATGAACTTGTCCTGTGACCCCGGAGATTGGTTGTGAATTTAACACTTGCAGCACGGCATTTGGCATGATTCAAACTTACTTGTAATTTGCCCCACTGTCTTCAGTGGATAAAGGATAGGTTTAAACAGGCCGATACCTGTATGTTTACTTGTTCAGCAAAGACCCTTTTCCAGTGGATTGTACAGTGCCTCTCAAAAGTATTCACCCCCTTGGACTTTTCCACATTTTATTGTGTTACAAAAGTGATTTAAATTAGGAGTTTTTGCCACGGATCAACACAAAAAAAGTCCATAATGTCAAAGTAAAAAATAAAATCTGCAAATTGTTCTGAATTAATTACAAATACAAAACAGAAAATAATTGATTGCATAAGTATTCATCCCCTTGAGTCAATATTTGGTAGAGGCACCTTTGGCAGCAATTACAGCCATGAGTCTATCTGGATAAGTCTCTACCAGCTTTGCACAACTGGACATTGCAACTTTTGCCCAACCTTTTCAAAATTGATCAAGCTCCATCAAGTTGGATGGGGACCTTCGGTAAACAGCAATTTTCAACTCTTTACGCATATTCTCAATTGGATTGAGGTCTGGGCTTTGACTGACACTCCAGGACATTGACCTTTTTGTTTTTAAGCCACTCCAGTGTGGCTTTGGCTGTATGTTTGGGGTCATTGTCCTGCTGGAAGATGAATCTTCTCCCAAGTCCCAGGTCTCTTGCAGACTTCAGCAGGTTTTCCTCCAGGATTTCTCTGTACTTTACTGCATCCATTTTGCCCTCTAGCTTCACAAGCTGTCCAGGCCCTGGAGCAGAGAAGCGTCCCCATAGCATGATGCTGCCAAGGGGGTGAATACTTTTGACAGCCACTGTAGTGTTTTAACAAACAATACAAAACAAAAATAAATCCTAGCTCCTGTTATGGAGCGCTAACTAAACTTATCCCTAACTTTCAGTCAAACCGCTAATCCATGAACAACCTCATTTTTGTGAGAACCATCAGTATGTACAATTCTATATTCGTTTGAAAAGAAATCAGTTGGTACAGTTGTGATTTTCACCACCATTTTAGCAAAATTTTACCAGCTCCCTGTTGAATTAAAGGTCCTCTTCCACACCGGCTTTGCAAAGCTCTCCAGAATTTTGGTCCACAGTATTCATCATCTAACTATACTCCAGCTTTAGGAGTTTTAAAATAGATGGAATGCACCATATGGGATTGTTTAGAATTGTGGACCTGTCACACAGCCTTTTGAGGTATCAGTAGTAATAAAAGCGGCTTGTGTACAGTACGATTGTCTTTTAGACTACAGTAACAGCAACCATTTTTATAATGATCCCAGATAGGTCAGCTTAGAAGTAATTTTATTATTGACTGATATTTTAAAAAAAACTAGGGCCAGTATTATCCCCTGAAGCAAAATAAACCCTCAAGAGTGCAAGAATAATGGATCAATGCTTTTGGAAAAAAATAATGTTAAGCACTTTAATCATGCTAGCTAAAGCAATTGTTTGTTTTTCCATTACATTTCCCTTAAATTTAGAAACTAACATTGAGATGCAAATTTGTTGTGTGTGTGTGTGTGTCAGAACTACAACCACATACAAATGTGACCAAATACTGTTACATTCTGCTCTACCAACTCAGCATTGGATTAGCCTTCTAAACGTGTTTGCAGCCCCATCAGTTCTCTCACCAAAGTATCCCTCCATGTGTACACACTGTAGTCCATTGTACACATACAACACTGTTTAACAGTTGGGCAGGATTCTACATGTTTTTCTTTAGCTCCCTTTCCAGGAAGGAGAAAATAAAAACAAAGGAGTTACAAAGACGATCTTTCATTAAAGCAAGTAACCATGTCTCAAGGGCCACTGTCTACACATGAAACCAAACTGTTGACTAGAAACAGCCAACCCTAAATAAAAATCCATTGGAAAAAAAAAAAAAAAAAAAAAAAAAAACACTGTTTCCTGCCATGCCAAAATGTGTCCCAGAAGATGTACTGTATGGAGAACTGCAAGACAACCAAACACCTTCTATGTCATTCTTCATGAAACGGAGCTTTTCAATATTCCATCACTCTGAAACATTGATGCATACTTAATGTACTTTAAGTGAAGGAATTTTACAGTTAAAGAAAATTGAGAATTATTCGAGAATTATTCTAAATACCTTTTCACTCAGAGGCTAATGGGGTTTTTCCCCTACGCAACTGTGAAGCACAAACACATTGAAGTCAACAATCTTTACAAAATGGCGTCCAGTTCAAAGGGCAGAGCCCAAATGAATTTTTGAAAGGAAATGTGTGGGAAACATTCAGTATTATACTGGGATTCTGAGATTATAAAAAAAGGAAACTCAATACCCTAGTAAAGGTCAACCCTCTCTAAAAAGTTTTTTTTTTCTTTTTTTCATAGCAAGCTTTATCTTCACAAAGACAGTTCATTGTGCCTGGCCACCAATAAGTTAAGTGGTTGAACTTGTAGCACAAACGTTCTCTAACAGGCAGGGATCACAAGGGACCAGTAGCACAGACAATAAAGCACAAATGCTAATAAATGATGCATGCTAAAATTATATTGGGTGGATGCTTTTTAATTGACACAGACAAGCAATTAGGCACATGCTGGGCAACGATCAATGTCAATGGTGATGTCAATGGTGTGCCAAATGAAGTGTTTGAACTTTTCCAGCTTTAAAAGCTAGGCTTCATTTAATCACTTCATAGTTTATTGCTATCTGGAAACTGCATGATCAAAACAGTATACTTCTATTGTTGAACACTTACATTTTCCTTTTTTTTTTTTTTTTTTTTAATACATTTTTAAAAAAGTAATCGTGTTTCTGATTATTCCAAAAATATTAGAAAAATACACAATAGTATTCCAGTTAAAGATAAACATGTAAAACATAATAATGTATTTACTATGTCCTACCTTGGCAAGTCAGTTAACCATAATAATATAGTTAAATCGACATGCCAAAGTAGGACATAGTAATAGGCCAGCAGTTTGGCACTGGTCAACCATTTTATAATCTGTTTTATGTAAGGGCACTTCTTTTTATTAAACAGATTGTAATGCAAAACCTACCATCACTTGGTGGTTTTAAAATTCCGTTTCAAAGCACTAAATATATTTATAGAAAAAGTAATTTACCATAAAACTGTGTAAAATTACACACACAAACTGAATTCAGTAACCACTTGGGAAGAATTTGGTCCGAGTGAAGTGATCTTTATTGACTTTGATATTAAATAAAACAAATGAAACTCCTAGACAGGTTAAACAAACTGACAATGCCTAGGAAATCCCTGGTAATGTACAGTAAGTATGACCGTTTCTAACTCAATAAACCCTTCACTGTAGCATGTTTAAGGGTTACACTGCGGAGAAGCACAAGCCAGTCTGTCAACATGGATTATGGGTTCTAACTGGAATGTTTCGCATGTCCTCTCAAAATTGTTTGCACTTCTTTTGTTTGAAACAAAATACGCTTTTTTAACTTGCCCTCACATGTCCCAGACATTGCTGTCTGAGAGACTTGCTACTTCAGCAAAATAAAATCCACTTTTGTCAAAGAGGAAAATACATGGAGTACAGCACTCATTAATAAGATGGATTATAGCACGAGCAATGTGCTACATTTTTAACCTGTTTTGTACAGAGGTTGTGCAACAAGATTTAACATTTATTTGTATTTTTTTTTTTTTAGTTATATGTTTTACCATTTTATTAATGCAGTTAAAAAAGAAAACAAGTAATACGTTGCAGACATAGGTTAACATTTGTGAATACACGCCGAAGTCCTATATTTTTAAGTGGCCTAAACAAATGCAAAAAATATTCATACGATTCCACCACCATGTATTATCAACAGGTGACATTTTAAAAAACATGTATTCTTTTTCACAATATTTATTTCTACAATATACATATCATTTAGAGCAACCTTGTTCTATTACATCATGGTGCAGAGTCATCTAGGAGTTTTTTACACAGCTGATTTGTTTGGTCACATTAAGTTATCAAACTAGAATTCTTAAGGGTAATGGGTACCTATCAAAAGTCTAGAAATCTAGCAAGGTGTGAGATATTGCAGCCGAGTCCCAGGTTTTCAAACAAGTACTCTTTGGGGAGGTTAGAATCTCAAGAGGAACCCTGGAAGAAACACAGCTAAAAGAATTCTGCGCTTTTCCAAAGAGCGCTCTGTGAACGCACATATACTTAATTATACAGTAGCACTGTAGGTGCAGCAACTATTACAGCCACATTTTAGAACACCTCAGCCTAATCCAATCAGGTAGACTAAGATGCAGTTAAGTGGCCCGCATGAATTAAAATTACGTGACTGATTAATTCTAAAAAAGCACTCTGCAAAACATAAACCTAATTGAATCGGGAAACGGTCAATCCATCTATTTGCACATGTTCATTGGCAACTAAAACTATATAGTATCCCTGGCAATAACATTAGGCCAAAGCGTTTTTTTTTTTTTTTTTTTTTTTCTAAATTGGAATTCACAAGTGATGTTGATTTAATAACCAGGAGAAAGCATCCAATTACGCTGACCAACTTTAATGTATGGCTAATGGATATCGGGAATGCTGTAAAAACATGTGTACAAGCAGTTTAATAAGAAAAGTGGATAACAGCCATAAGGCATGTGGTTACACAGAGAGCAGCAGGTTGATAATGTCACTGCGGCTTCTCTCAGTTGAAAAATGCACATTTACCTAGAAAACATCAGATACTAATCTATATAAAACGTGAAATTATTTCTATTTTAGCAACTATCATTGCTAAGTAATCACCCTTATTGTTTTCTATCCTCTCTATAGCACTATACCACTCTACAGACCTAGATGTAAATATATATATATACTTTCATAAATTCATATTTTGAGTTATTTAAAAACAAAGTGAATAAATGTAAAGATACAAAAATACGTGAATGAATAAATACAAAGTTATTATCCACACTTAAGGTTCAGCATCTGTGAAAGATCCTAAAGTGTCCACAAATGCAAAAGCAGTGAATAAAACAAACACACGGGCTGGTATTTGCATTCTCCCATTTTATGATTCTTTGTTGGCAAGCATTCTCCTACCCTACCTAAATAAGCTTGCCAAGGGGCAAAAATAAAAGCCATTAATCTTTACATTTTTATTATTTGCCGTGGCTTATCAGAAGGGCAGCCATCAAGAGATGCACTCGCCTCTTCTCCAAGCAGCAATCTTGTTTGCACTGTCAGCACTACACTATGCTAGATACTGACTGCAATTTTCAGTCTACCCATTAAATATATTCTGGGCTTCTATTTATGAATTTTTGTCTCTGCCTTTCATTGTGAAAACTACTATACATTAATCAATGAGGGTTTTAGTTACCATAATAATAATAACAACAACTAGTTAAAAATAATACTGTCTTGCGGGGAAAAAAAACAAACAAAAAAAACACTTTCTTAAAATGTATTTATATGCAAGAATTGTAGGTCAGTCAACCAGATAGCAATACACCAAAATTCTATTTACCATGTTTACATGAATAGCAGTGTTGGGGACGTTACTGAAAAAAGAAATTTGTTACTCTTTTCTTCGGAAAAAATAACGTAACATTGTTATTTATTACTTCATACAAAAGGTAGCATGTTATATATCTTATTACTCATTATATTTATTTGTCTTATCCTGCAAAATAGTTGTGACTGTTGTTTACTATTTAACTGTATGTCTGGTAATTTGTTTATTAAAATGTGTCAAACAGGTTTTTAAAATGTTTGTATTATAACAAACAACTCTTAACTTGCTGGATATAGCAAAAACTTCAGCCAGATAATAGTTTTACAAAAATGACCTGTTATATTGTACTCATGCAAATATTTATTTAACTCTTTACACTCAGCCTGGTGGTTACACACATATTACTCAGACACCTACCTGGCTTGTTTAAAAGTACAGACTAAGGGCTTTCCAATGACATATTCAGTGTGTGTATGAGGAACCCCTAGCAAGAAATACAAATCGCCTGAAGTTAAGCCCCTCATCATGTGACAGAGTTCACAGCTTAGGTTTCGTTTTCAGTCAATTAATTTTATCAGTCTTTGTTAACAGCAAAAAAAAAAAAAAAAAAGTTACATGGATTTAAAAAAAAAACGCTAAACTAAGTCAGGGCAACCATGGCAGGTACTGCAGGTCAGACACCGAGCATGCGCACATGACGCATGGCTCAGGTCTCGCTGTGTCGTAAATGCCGTATCGATGTCATAAAGTCGAAGCAGGGTAATATGCAAAAGAATCGTAAGTGCCGTGCGTCGTAAGTCAAGGAACTCCTGTATTTTACTGTGAGGGACTACAACTGCATTTAAACATCTGCGGCTTACTTATTTTCAGCTGCAGTACAAATCTCAGTTTTTCACTAAGAGGAGACGCAAAGCAGCGTAATCCCTCCTCCACCTTCTCCTCCTCCTCCTCACTGCCACACACACACACACACACAATAACACTGCTCACTAACACAGAACACAAACCTATAAAATTTTGACTTCAGTGATAGTTAAACAAGTGTGATGTATTTCTGATTATTTCATTTTGGTCCGTTCCAACCCTTGCCCATTTTTTCAGGGAACACAAAAAAGATACAATGCATCCCTTGCCGACACAGTTGCTCCGCTTACAACCAGAACAGTGAAGAAACACTGCAACTGTACATGGTATACCCTCGAACTTCGACTACTTAAGTCTGAGAGCAAATTAAGTTAGTCTAAACTAACAGTTCACAGAGACATTTAGACCAAACACCTATGTAGCTACAGATGTGCGCTTGCTGCTGCCAGGGTGAAGTACTTCTCTGAACTCATATTTCTGGGACACGGTAAACCAAATATTCTCTTCAAAACCATTGACCAAATCCTGCATCCAGCCATCAAAAAATCCATCTCCCATTCAACCTCCTCTCTTACCTTCCATGATTTATCCTCTCTTTCAGAACAAAATCGGACACCATTTATTCTACGTTTTCCTGCCACAAACCCAGTATAGTACTTGACCACCTTGACTCCTCTTCGATTGCCCCTCTTGCTCTCTCTTCCTTCTCTCCTTCACTGAAGAGCAGCTCTGTCCTAAATTTCAGTGGAACACCACTTTGTTGGAATGCAAGCAAAGACACATTCCAAACTAGTCCTGGTAAGCATGTTCTTCCACTTAAGTGGAATAACAAATTTATCTCAAGCTTGTGGTATAAATATATTCAGTATAAGTGGTTCACAATTAAATCGTTCCACGTGTGTACTGTTCTGCATAACAACAATGACACCAAGATGCATAATTAAAATTATTTCATTATTTAAGTTAGTCACTTATAGCAGAAAAAATGCATCAGGAATAAAATGCTTTATAAACAAATTCATGTTTAACAGATTTATTTTAATATTTACTTCCATTTCTTTAGCTGTGGTTAAGCTTTCAGATGTAATAACTACACACTAACTTCCAATAATCTTGCTAACTTTCCCTCCAATCCATCTCACATATGCCAAAGTAAAATGTTATGGGAACACCAGACATGAGTTTTGCACATAGATGAAAAAAAAGGCTGAAGGTAGAATTACCCAAATTGTGCCTAATAAAAAAGTATGCAATTGCACCAGTCTGCTAACTTGCCAAGTTAGCTCTTTTATTAACAGTTTGCACACAGGCCCACCCAAATCTGTGCCTCTGTGAATGCCAAGTTAATTACATTTATAAAAAAATTATAATAAATGTCAACTGTGTGTCCCGAAGGTGGGTGTTTAAGTTTAGATCAAACAGGCTATTTTTTTTTTTTTAAATGCTGCATGTTTTAGCCAATCAAATCAAAGTAGTAATTGTTATGCAACATTTGGGTCGGATCTTCCTTTCACGCAATGAATCATGTGCAAACCAAATCTGACTGACAGCTTGCGAGGCAGTTGAAGCAGATCTTTTTAAAGTCTGTTGATAAGTCCCAGACATTTATTTTAAATGTGCATTTTTAAAGTAAGTTAGTAGTAGTGCAGTGGTCAACATCATAAAACAAACAAAAAAATGCATCTGAGGAAGGGCAGCAAAGTGCTCTTGGCGCACAGAAAATATACGTTTTCTGAGAAGTTCTTACGGCTGAGGTCACTCGGCATGAAATGGAGTTGTTTGGAAAAGCCTCAGATAACATCAGTTATGCTAGTATCCTTAGGAAATGATATGTATTGGCCTGCCCTTTTTAGCATGACATCTATAAAATTTGCCTAGCATTCTGGAAACGGTGGATTGGGCTATCCCTCCAGACATTCCAACTGTGGTCTGAAAGGAAACAGAGGCTAAAGTAGTGTAGAGAACACAGCACTTCCACATGTGGAGGGATAGTGGTTCCTAGATTGACGCCGAGGTCCAGCTCATCCCTCAATTCAGCTTTTAGGTCTAGAATGATCTGTGGAGTGAGATGATAACTCTTAAGCATCCAGCATCCCAAACATAGTGATCCTGGGATTGAACATGCAGGGTCTTCTTTGTCTTGTCCTTTTCTCCTCCAAAACTTGTTCCTGCCTCTCCTCAACAAGAGCCAAGTGTCGCTGCATCAGGAAGTGTACCACAGCAGAAGAGGTGTAAAGTTTTTGGAGGATCAGCAATTGCCAGAGTGCAAGGCAAAATCCTTGCATCTCATTACAATGTTTGCGCCCGCTTAGTATCCAAATCTCGCCCAATTCCATCGTCTCTTCATCATTTGAATGCATTTCAACATAATTTTAATGGATTAATGATTGCAACGTACACATTTTGACAGCAGGTTCAGAATGCCAGGTGAACACCATTCTTTACATACGCAGCATTTTTAGCGGATTCTAAAAATCAGACTACGCCTGCTAAACACGATTTACGGCCGCATTATGGGGGTTTTGCACCCGCAAATCACTTTGCGCGTATCCTTACATCTACCCCTCAATGTGGTACTACAGCTAGTTAATACTTTAAGCACAGGAAAGAGAACAGGACCAGAGAACAGACTTAGGATTCTATGGTACAAGACATGTGTTACAAAGCCACGCTACTAATATACTTTTTAGGATCCTTTCAAATCTGTTTTGGATCAATTAGTTACCAGCAACCAAACAAGTATCATTGGGTTGTTCTGAAATTTCTTATGTATAAAAAAGATAAAGGGTTAAGTTGGTAACAGCAATGCTAAAATTACACAAACTGTCTGTCTTTGCACTCCTGGTTATTTGCAATAAAAGGATTTCTATTCCCTCAGCTTGAGTGTTGTGAACAGCTAAGACATGGCATGGCAGATGGGAAGCAAGACTAAGCAGTGAGTGTTAAAAAGTGAAGATTATCCCAGGAAACTAAACGCGGAGTCTCAAGAGGTTTTTACCAGTTTAATATTTTAATACAGTAAGATGCTCCCACATAGTAAATGGCAGAAGCGTAGTTTTCGCTTTGAGCTCTTCTCGATTTAGTGCTCCTCAATGTTTCCTACATCACGTAAATGCACTTCGGTATATAAATACATAAAAATGATAAATATTTTAAATGGAGTATATTAAGGAATCAGCACACACATGGAACCAAGTCTCTTAAAAATGAACAGCTTATTCATCTAGAATTCATTATAAACCTGGTTTTCTCTCATACAACTGTATTTACAATATGTATGCATGCAACTACATAACTTTGCACTCCCAGTGCCCCAGAAATTCATATTTTTAGACAATTTATATTACAGTATAATTGGGTAAAGAAAACAATGCTTTACTGTATATTGTTCTATAGAGTAAAACACAAACCCATCAGGACTGACCCCGTGGTCACATGATCAAAAGCAACCTGTAACACTGTGTACATGGAAGACATCATGTATGTGATCTTGTGTCACTCAAAGTTCAGGAGATGCTCATTTCAGGGGTAGGAGTCCATTACTTTTGTCAGACAGTGTCTCCCTATACAGAGCCTGGGGGAAGTGGTTATGACAAGCCATCCTTATAACAGTAAAAGGTGTTACATTTGCTTACTTATATTTTACAGCTGGTGTATGAATATATGTTTAAATAAACAAACAAACAGTTTCAAGAGGATTACCAAGTTTGACACATTTCAATAAATACGACACATTCATTAGCTGGGGGTAACTTAGTAACCACACTGTGTGGTGCCTTACTATAGACATCACCTATGTCAAAATTAGAACCAGAAATAAAAATAGGACACTCCAGAGCGATGGAACAAAATCCATGTGGGTCTATAAGAAAACAGAAGGCCTTTTTGGTAATATCGGAATCTAAATTCCCCATTCATTACTAAGACAACTGGTGGGGAATTAGATGAAAAAAAAAAGAATCCCAATGACTAAGCTCAAGCTTGCTGCGCCCTCATTTTGGAATGTAAAGCAAACCGGAATATCGTACAGTCAAGTCCTTTTAAGTCATGTTTCCTGAGATGGGAAGAATGTTTTCACCTACATCTTTGTATAAAGTTTTTTCCTTTAATTGTGCTGAAGTAGAATCCTGTTATTTAACAAGTACCTTTGTTTTCCTCATTGCCATTCAACACATTGTTTTTTCAATACCTACATACAACACCTATGCCTCTTAATGCGAACACCAGATGTCCACCAGATGGCATTCACCCACAAAATTAAAACCCTAAATGATTTAGCACATATATTCTTTATTTAGAATTCATTCAATACCAGGAAATACAGTCATGTTCCCCATTCATTCTCGTCTTACCTGGAAGCTTTAATTTGTTGCTGACTGACACATAACAAGCCTGCAGATTGTTTAAAAACAAACAAACAAAAAAAACGCTCATAAGCTCTAAATAAGCAACTATTCAGAAAGTGCCAATCTCAAGCCAAATATCTAACAATCAATTAAAAAAACACTCTCTTTGGTAAATACAAACATGCAGTTCTCCAAGCCTTCTGAGTTCTTTATTAACTCCAAAGACCCACAAGAATCTGCTACACAGTACACTGAAGAAGGCACTAGCCACCACATTTGTCTACTTGATTTTTGAATATATGGATGAAGTATCTGCATTATGTTTGTAACTGATATTACTGCCTCTGCTATGTACTGTAACAAAGTATGAAATACACAGAATCAAATCTTCTAAATGTAAGCAGTATAAGAACAAATCAACATATCCCAGGATCTTGTATACTGCTGTAATTCCATTTTGGAATTCTCATTTATTTATTCTCCATCAGACCACCGAAGTGGAATTGTACAGTGTTATAAATAACTCTATTATTCTATATATTTAAACCACATTTACACTGAACCAATGATAAATATAAATCGGTCTGAGCACTCACACATTCAGATTCTTTAGCAGTAGTAACTGGAAGATTGAATTACCCGACAAATAATGGCCGAGCTGCACTGGTTGTCTGTCACATACAAATAAATTACCAATTCTGTTAATATGTAGTGGGGTGCTTCACAAGTAGAACTGTTACTGCGGCATTTAAAAATATAAAATCCATTCTTGAAAAGATCTGCATTTCCCTTGTTTTCCTTTTGCATTTGTTATGCTCTCATTAGTATCTATAGTAGACAGTGTCCGTCAGTTCTGGCAGATTCTACTGTACTTGCTGAAGCGGTTTTCTCCCACTGATAATTAAAAAAAAAAAAATTATAAAAAAAGCCACCTAACAATTTCATCCCGAGGGCTGCAGTGAAACGTACTGTCTTTAAATTGGGACTTTAGTGAAGGCTGCATGTGTACGTGAGCACATTCATTACTGTAGATCGGAATTCATAGCCAGCCAGCATTTTTGTAAATAGCAACACATGTAATGTACAATAAAATAAACATTTTACTTGTTCATCTGTGTCAATTTCATTCGGAGCTTCACGGTCGGCAAGGTGACACAGCTGAGAGATTTTTTCCGCTGTCATCTCGTCTGGTGATGTCAGCGTCAGTTTCTCAGCACAAAGTACACTAGGTCGCTCAGTAACGAGGTGCAAACAGGCGATTGATCGTTCTTTATGAGCGTTTAAAAATGTGCTTTGTTAAAAAAAAAAAAATAAATACAAAAATCTAAAATTATAATAGTGTTTATTTTTTTACCAGAATAAAATCTAAGCCTGTTTTTAGGGACACCTACTGTTGTTGATTCCAACTTCACTTCAGGACTACCAAGTTTCAAAGGTACTAGCCCTTTGGAAAAGCAGCACAATATTGTTAGTTTTTAACCCTGTATAACTAACACCTGCTTCTTTAAATGTCCACATACCCCTGAAGAGATAACTTTAGAATTGGAAATTTAAAGAAACAGGTGTTAGTTACATATCAGAGGAGTCTTACAAGTAGACAGTACCGTTATGCAAGTTTTCATTGCTTCACTCCATTTCTAATGGCAAAATTAAATCTTAAACTTGCATGAAACACACACGCGACACAAATGACAGGCTTGTTGCCCTGTTCTGGGGTGTGGAAATGTCTTCACGCAAGAAGTGGTCGATACGGCATGCACTGCATTTCAGGTGCTATGTGCACTTGCATAGAAGGCCAAAGCCAGCTTAATTCCGAGCTCGACGCTAAGCCAGCTCAGGTCTGAGTTGTAATTGTAAACACCTTAGGAGAGAGTTGCCACACATATATTTGAGCAGGACATCAAGTACACAGAGCATGCAATTAAAATTAATTATGCTGCAGTGCCAGCTGCATTCTGTGCCAGCAAAATACTGGAATAACTATTGCATAGGGAATAGGGGTAAGAGAAAATAAAACAAATATATACAATAGCTGGAAACCTATGTGGTAACAAGGGCACCTGCTATTGAGTAAAAACATTGATTGCGACATTTAAAAATAAATACATAATTGTAACGACTACAAAAAGGTGAACATGAAATCGTATTGCTTTCAATGTCTTTACTAACAGTCTGCTCATTGCAGATATGTATGCAGAGAGGCTCGCAATAGCATCAGTGTTTTACTGGAAAATTAAAGCAGATTGTTTTTATGGCATGATAAACAGCTTAAATACAGGCAATTGTATCATCTAACCTCTACTGTTACAGTAGCAGCAGTCTGAGGTAAACAGCAGTTCCTTCTAACAGATTACACATTATTGATTTTGTAAAAGTTTGCTGAAAATTTCAGTGCACATTAAAATACTAAATGTGTTTTCAATCCTAAAAAAGGGACCACTAGGAAAGAACAATACACATAATCCCATTACAGCTCAGTCATGTTATCCAATGTTTAATTAGAATTAATCCATTATTTTGGTAATTTACAGATGAGATAAAAAATGTGTGTGTGTATATATATATATATATATATATATATATATATATATATATATATATATATATATATATATATATATATATATATATATATATATATACATTTGGGGGGGGTGTGTGGGGGGGGGGGGAACAGGATTTTCACAACCAGTTCATCTACTAAGGCAAACCTGGAGCAGCTTTGGAAGTACGGTAGTCTCCAGCTAAGAGAACACCCCTCGGTAAGTAAGCCAAGTGTTCTCTTAAGACGGAGTTGACCACCAGACACAATATGAATAAATAAATAAATAAATACATATTTATTACTCATGTCATGATGCACGTGCATCAACATATGAAATGAACAGAATAAGAGGAAAGCAATAGGCAAGTGTATGTTAATAAATCAGGGCTCTACATTTTGATTTTTTACTACTGGCCCCTTGGGCCTCTGAGGTAGTGTTTTTACTGGCCTGGATACAATTTTAACTGGCCCAAGTACAAAACTGTATCACCCTGAATGTTAGCGCCATTCAAAAATTATAAACAATCTTATGGATTATTTGTTTACATTGCGATTATGTGTACACCACATGTTAAAATCAATTTTTTACATCTGGCTTTTTGTACATTTAACATGTTTTGACTAGATGACAATATAAAAATAAAATGAGTTATCATCTGGAATAAAATTTACCTGATGTTTAATTTTTACACTATTATTCAGGTATTTTATATACTGTTACTTTTGGCTTGAGAGTTGCTACGGTGTCAGTAAATTAAAGAAGAAAAAAAACTGAAAATTTGGTAATCCTAAACTACAAACAGTGCGAGAAACTGAACTTCTGGTAGAAAGTTTGGTCAGACACGAAAATATTACCAAACTCGACAAAAAACTCAAACTAGTAAAATCTATTCAATCTTTTTTCAAATTACTTTGTTTAATGTCGACAGTAGAACGGCGCACCACTGCGTAAACTGCATTCTCCTACTGTAGGCATTCAAGAAATGCATCAATTAAATGAGTGCTTTCTTCCACAGAAATATAAGAATCTAAAACACATCCTTGTTAACCAGTGCATTTAAAAAGACTGTAATAATACTTTCGCTTTATATTTGAGGGTTTACAACATAATGCGATTTTGTTATAAAACAAAACTGTTACTACTTACTTAGTTCCCACTGACACACAACCTTTTAACAAAGTTGCTGTACTGTTTAAATTGAGTTACGATGTTGCTACAAGGTTGTGTGTTACAGTGGCTTCTCAATGACTGCATAAAGCATGATCTAATATAAAACGCCAGTCTCAAATAATTGCCGGTCTCCAAAACTTGCCGGGTCTTCTCGCAAATATTGTAAATAAAACACCAGAGGCATTTAATTCCAGTTTTACGGTATGTTCTTAAAAATGGGTTTGTAGATTCAGTTTTTAGCATTTTGGCACGCTAACGCATTTTCTTGCGTCAGTGCAAAATGGAAGCCGTGTGCACTATACTATGTACATTATACAGTTAAAAAAATGTTACTGGTCCAGTGAACGAATCGCTAGCTGTGCCAAAAAGGTGTTCTTTTATGCAAAGTTCCTGTTCCTTTATACCTGAGCAGATGGGGCATGTTTTAGAGTGACTAAATGTCCCCATTGGCCACACGGCTACAACATGCATAATTTTAAAGTTAACTTTCTCCAGATCAAGGTTAATCCTGTTGTACTGCGCCATTGTGGTCCAGTTTTTGTAAAAATTGGTTCAAGCACTATAACTACACATTGAAAACATTAAAGTCATTGAAATTACAAAACATGTGATTTGACACAATTGAATCACTTGGAGGCCTTACATATAAAACATATTGACCATTTTCACCCCAAAAAAAGAGGCAATTTTGACTATAGAATTTGTAATATATGGCCATTTTTAGTCTTGTAATAAAAACTGTTAAACAAAATGTTTAATTCAATTTATAAAACTAAAATACACAGGTCTTCCTCATCACAAAGACAATCTGGGCATATCAGAGTCTCCTATTACCAGTAGTGTCCTTTTAATGTTTGAGATATTTTTTCCATTTTGCTCCCCAACATTCCACTCTTACAAAAGAACGTTCCACTGTACTTAATGTTGCACATTTCTAATACACAAACATATTTAACTGTATAATTGGTATAATCATTCAATTAGCCCAGCTGCATTCTCACCTGGTCAACAGGGATAGAAACAGACACAGTGATCATAGGAGGTGTTCCTATATGCAGAGAATACTGCTTGAGACAAAGCTGATGCTGACATTTAAAATTCTGCTTCCATGAATGAAAATGTTCAGTGGTCAAATGAAAAGAGTGATAATGACATGCTAATGCACTCTTTAAAACTGAAAACCTGAATGTTAGCAACTGCTTAATAATAATAATAATAATAATAATAATAATAATAATGTGGAGATTGCAAGCTTGTGAATCTCTAAGTGGTTAATAAACCAGAATTTAACTGCATATTCACCGACCACAAGTGTGTGGCAAACCAATGTAAAAGGTTGGTGTCAATTGTACAGCATTACATTACATTTATAGTCATCCTTAACTATAATTTGTCACATTGGTAGTAACGAAACCAATCCTTTTAATATAAAATAAATAAATAAAACCTAATTACTGCAGTGTCTTTGGCCAAGGACAAAACTGCTAACCTTGTTTTTGCATTTTTAATGATGTGTATTTATGAGGGTTTCTTGAATTAAAGTCATTTTAAACTGATTTTATGGTGTATAATAGAAATGGCTGCAGCGTATTAAAAAAAAACAAAAAAAAAACTAATAAGTGTAAGACAACACAAGGCAATGGCAAAGCAAGAATTTGTTTTTAAATGTCAGACAGATTTCTAAAATAAAACAATTTGGCAAGCATTTATTTATTTTGTGAGAAAAAAAAAATCTGTCATGGGTATAACAGGCCAGTTTTTTTTTTACATATATAAAATATTAAAAGGATAGATGCATTACATAATTTCCCACAAGTGATATAAAAACAAATAATAATAAATATAATTTGCTGTCATTGCAACTCAGAAGAATAGAACATAGCAAATGGTTTGCTTTTTTTATAATTGGTCAAATATTCTTGATTTTTATTTTCAGGTTTTTACCTTATACACTTACAAGAAGCGTATTGCTCCCGCTTCTTTTTCCCCAAGCATGTGTCAAAACCTTGCATAATATGATTTGTTTTGGCTATGCTCACCTTCTTTTGTTTGATGAAGTGTTTTCTTAAGCCTCTCCTGGGTACTAGGATTTGATATGGGCCTTTAAGTTATCTTCATTTTCATCTCTTGTGTCATGTTTCTATCGTCACCAGTGACATTTGATCTAGACTTGTGTACTAAATAGTATTTGGGAAATGTCTCTAGCTTGCATCTAGTTTTTGTGAAGTCCCACATTCTGCTTTCTGGTTTACTCTTGGTGGTATTAAGTGAAAGTGTAAGTTTGGACTGATAAATAACAATGCTCCCAAATATTCCAGATTTTTGTGTTTCGATAAATCATACGGGCAGACGATAATTGTGTTTCTGGCAGTCCTCCAAAGCTATATATTTTTTATATATATAACAAATCTTTATTGTTTAAGTCACTGCTTCGTTTAAAAAAAATCAGCTGTGAAAGTATTGGTAAATTTGGGTTACAATGGCAGGTGGCACAATTCTGTAAAAAAACACACACACATCTATTTTTATATGGGGGCTATTTTGGCTATTTTATTCCATTTCTTGGAAAGTATTAGCAATTATTTTAAATCATTTGTACACAATAAAATCGATAAATGAAAGGGACCACAGGGCTTTCTGAGAATCTGTGCTTTTCTATGCATAAAGTCCTCTAGTTTCCTCCATCAGAAGAGGCTTCTTAATCTCAGCTAATGGCTGGCTGTCAACTTTCTGACATGAACTCTCTGGATGACAGAATTCTCGCATGAAGAAACTGAACAAGACAAATTGATCATTCAGCATGAATGGAGGCACCTGCCCTTCCAATGTTCCCTCTAACCCTGCATAGTTTTTCACAGCCTGAAGAGCAGCACTTTCTGAATTTTGACCAGAATATGAATTTAACTAAGAAATCTCTTCCTATAAATGATACATTGGGATTGTTAATGTCTACAAGACCTCAGATATGCCCTTTACTTAACCACAAACATAACTTCCTGAAGGAACTGGTGCCTCTTGGGGGTCTTTCATCCATGTAATGACCACAACTAATCCCTCTAAGCTTTTTAAGTCTAATGAGATCAAAAAACAAAGTGTTATGGCTGTTACTATGGCAGATAGTCTAAAGGGAAAGTAACTGCATGCTGTGCAGAGAACAGGTGCACTTATTGACCAAACAAAAAAGAAGATGGGAAACCAGCTTTTGTAATTACTGCTGTAGTCATTTAAAAGAGCTTCAAATTATATTTTAATTTATTTTTACTGTCTTCTTACCTTTTTATGCAATCTCTCCGATTGATGTTAATGAGTTTTATTGATATTTCCGGCTATACCCAGAGAATGGTGCTTCTACCACTTTGGAATGGCGATCCCAAACCAGAGTTGCCAGATCTTGTCATCTCTTTCAGCTGTATAATTACTCATATGTTACCTGGCTCCTCTAACAACTTTTCTTGGCTCTTGGAAGCTTTACATTTTCAGAGTGTATTTTGTTGTTTATTTTTTTTAAACTGCTGCCACCTTAAGTAGCCATTTGTTTTGAAATTATTATTATTATTATTATTATTATTATTATTATTATTATTATTATTATTATTATTTTTTAATCTGTAGATTTCAACTTTTAAAACAGACTTTTCACACAGACCAACACACAGGGAAATTAACAAACTAATATAAATGTTCATTCCCTGGAAAAAATCAAATGAATAACAATATTGTGGTGATTCATTAAATTAGTATTTCATCCTCTATACAATTTAATAGTTGAGTGCATCTACAATCTATTTCACTATTGTTAATTTTACAGAGCTGCTGAAACAGTCAAGCACATGAATAGGGAATCGACCATAATAAAAAGATGAGATATAGTACATGAGATAAAACAATCACAAAACACTAAGTCCATATAGTAAGTAATGACAGGGGCTATTTATTTAAAGTTGGTTTCTAATCCAACGTTCTTATCTTTTGTGGTGTATACTACCTCAGGTGTGGAAGAACAAAAAATGCTTTGTAAAAAGGCAGAGATTAACTCCCCGTATTGTAGACAGCCACTGTACATTTTGCTTGGCAATAACTGTATTATTAATGTAACATACTACTAATAATAATAATAATAATAATAATAATAATAATAATAATAATAAATCTCATATAACTAGCACTGTAGTCAAAAATAAATTGCACTTTAGTAAGGAAAGTAATCTACTTGCAGTTGCATTACCCCCAAAGTCAAGGAAATATAAGAATGCTGTCACCAATTGAATTCCAAAGGATAATGAAAACATTAGTTGGGATTTATTTTTAAAGGTGAGGTGGGGATAAAAACACCCAGGTTTTCAAAAGATTAAATGTACAGTCAAATAACCAGTAGAAGTGTAAAGGAAAAATAAGAGCTGAATTGAAAGGCTAGAATCAATAATGTGCCCCTTTATAGAAACCATCATTCTGCGGACACAGATTGACAATGTTTTTGCGGCACTAAATCCTAGTCAGACAACCATTTCTTTCTTACTTCCTATCTGACTGATGTAATCAAGAGACCTTTAGAAGGTGATACTGACCCAATACTTCATATGGAGGAAGAAAAAGATCAAATATTTCTATTGACTGCTTAACCCTATAATAGTCAGTAGAGGCCTGAACCTTAGCAATATTTCTAGAATACAGACTTGCATCAGCACAAACAAAGCACGAAAAATCGGTAAAAAAAGTCAAAAAAGTATATATATATATATATATATATATATATATATATATATATATATATATATATATATATAATAATATATATATATTAATTTTAGAAAGAACCATGAATTACACCCATTCCCACAAACAAAATAAACTTTAAAGCTCCCATCCCTTCACTGTGAACGTTTGTGACTTTTAGGGCCATGCTTTCACTTGGGTCTTGAATTTCAAAATCAATCCAAATTAATGGCTATTATTTCAAGAGTGGTGAAGTGGCTGATGAAGCACTTTGCCGCACAAGGTAGTATGTCTATTTATCCTGAATTCTAATGAGCTTTACTCTTTAAGATACAAAAGTCAAAAGCTTGCTTTCAATCTGATGTTTAAAGTCCAAGAACTGAAGTGATTACCCCAAGTTACATTATATTTTGTTGTTAGGTTTAATTTATGCAACTGTCCAGAGCTTAAATTAACACTTTTTAATATTTAATGCTAAACAGTGATTTTTAAATTTGTTTTTAAAACCAGATTTCATTTTTGGAATCTACTTTTTTTTCATTCAAATCCATCAACAGAATTAAGGGCCGAATCACACTGTTCCAAATTACATTTTAAGCAAATGCAGAGCTTGATCTAAGGAAAATTAGGCTTAAAATATAATTCAATTTTCCAACATTGTCCTTGTTACATAAAAACATGAAATCATTCAAGATCAAACATAATATTTTAGTAAAGCAGAAAAAGCATTGTCACTTTGTGACAGAAATATGAGTTCTGGTGATAAATCTTCCTCCCGACCTGTGAGGGCGCTAAAGAATGAGAGGAGAAGTATCTGGATGGGCTGGCCTGACAGTTCGTTTCCAGGACTGGGAAGTGGGTCAGCCTGGAAAGAAACGAGACTCTGTTGTAAGACTGTACTGATTTAAAAGGTAAACGAGGGGCAGCTGCAAGTAATAAGGCAGCTGCAACCGTTTACCTAGATATCATGCAGGATTACATATAGGGGCCAGGGTAACGCGGATCTTTTTCTTCGTAAAGCGCTATCCGGAGCACCACTGCACAGAGCACCTGCACGTTTGAATATCACCCAGGACTGGTGACCGTGCCTTTGTTTCTGTTCAAGACTGTACTGTGTTCTTCACCATCCCTGCGCTTTACACATTGTTGTGTACTGCCGGGGATTTATAATTTGACAGTCACCAGACCTGGAAACAGCACAAATAAACTTGTTCAATGAATTACCATTATCTGTTCAGCACTCCTGCATCGCATCACCGCTACACCTGTTCCCCTTACCAACCACTCTGCCACACACGTTCAAAATTGACAATCTTCACAAGAGTTATTCTACAGTAAATGTTCCTAAATATTTAAATACTTAACCTGAAAAACAGTAAATGAAATATTGTAGAATATTTCATTTTTAATATTCATGTTTTAAAAGACATTCTATTTTTTAACATCAGTGAATTATGGAAAAAATAAATAAATAAAGCAAAGACCTTTAAAAAATGTAAAATGAACAAGAGACACATCAATCTCCCCTTCTTGTACTGGACGTTAGCAGAAATATTTCAGAAATATTGATGCAGCTTATATCATTTTCGTTGAAGTCATTTTAATCATGCAGCTCTATGCAGTAGTGTTCCGCCATATATCATGACACCAAAATCCTATGATAATAAAAAAATCGAAGTATCATGATTTTAATACTTTTTTTTTTGTTTGTTTTGTTTTGTTTTTTTTAGCTTTTAAAGCAAAACTTTGTAATTGTGTGCTTTAAAAACCAATATGAACCAAGCTTACCCATTTCTGCTTAGTGTAACTGACCAACTACCCTGCACGATCTGGGAAAATGTAATTACTGCAGCAGTAATGGCAAATGCTGAAGAAGCTGTGGAACTATTTTGGATTTCAGCCAGATGACAACGGCAATCTGGTTGAAAGCGTACTGCCAAAATATCGAAAGCAAGTGTTTTAAAGAAGTGAAAAATGAGGGAGGAAAAACCACAGATTTATTTAAACATCTTTCAGATCGCCACCCCAATCTCTTTGCCGAAGTTTACTTTTTTCTTTCTCTGTAGTTTCTTCAGTTCTTTTAGTTTAAGTGAATCCCCTGTGCATATTTAAAAAAAAAAAAAAAAAAAAGGCACAGCAAAGACAACAAATAAAATAGGAATCTGCTAGAAGCTGATTAAAAGGGAGGTCATTGATACTTATTTATTTCATCATTACAGTGCAATTGCTGTTAGCTGCAAAAATATACTTTTCAGACAAGTGTCATTAAAACTACTACATGTCAAAAATGTTAGCAATGTTTTTACATTCTTTGGATTTTGTGGTAATCTGTATTTTGTGTGTATGTAATGTGATAACAATGAAACTCCTGTGTTTTGAATTGTATGCATTAGCGGTGGAAAGACCAGGATGAATACAAACTTCATTGCTAGCATATCAGTTTCCCTACAGCTAACATGATCAACATGACGCTTCACCTGCAGAGGAAAGCACAGAACCTAGAAGCTTCCGAGTCACACTGCAAAAGAAAACATGTTTTACAGTGTCATGAATCAATCAATCTAGTCTAGCTTAGCATTTATACTCTGTCTACTTTCTAAAAGATTTGAACAGTATAGACTCATGGAGGTATTATGTTATATGTGACTTTTAAAGAACATAAGAAATGTTACAAACAAGAGGAGGTCCATTTGGCCCATCTTGCTCACCTGGTTGTTTACTGATCCAAGCAAGAACCTCATCGAGCCATTTCTTGAAGCAGCCGTGTAAATCAGCTTCCATAACAGAGTTAATTTTTTCATTCCTTGCTCACATTTCTAGAGCACTTCTAAGATACCCCTGTATGTAAAACATCTGGCCTAGTTATAAAAAGTCTGCTTCAAGGAAAGTATTTCTGTGATGTTTTGTTATATAGAAGAATTAAGAGATTGCTTGTAAGCGGAGTATTTGAATATGTCCGAAACGCAAGAGTTCTCTTTTTCTATGTAATAATTAAAGAAAATGGTGTCTCTTACACTAAGTGTTCACTTTCTTACCAGTTTTATTAGAATTTTACAGTCGGTGGCAATGAATTTAGAACACACTGGAACTGGAAGTATTTAAACTGCAAGCATTCCACCATGCTGTAGCATTGTTAGCTGTGTATTAGCCTCTTATGCACTTGCAAACAGAGGAACTTGGCAGCCATTTAACATGTAATGAACATAAGACCCAACATATCGTGACAGTATCGAATATCATGATACTGTGCATGGTATCGTGTCGAGGCTCCCTAAATGAGATATGGCAGAATATTACTATGCGGTGTGTTCAATCATTTGCCAGAAGTAAACTAAACCGGCTGCCAGGTTCCTAAATGCACTGTAAGCTACATCAATGAGGCAAACGTTTGCTGTATTTATTTAAGCGATAAAAAATATGGACTGTACTTACACTATTCTTTCAGAAATTGTAATATTGACAGAGAACTACATATAACATGGCAATGGGTAAATTTCATGGACAACATGAAATCCGTAATAACAGTGAAAAAAATACAGCCTTACTCAAACAACCCAGGAATAACCACAGTAATTTAGAAACTATTTTTTTGGTTTTTTATCTCTTTTGGTAAGGTGCCACTGTGGAGGAGTCAAAAAACACTGTGTGATATTACTGTAAAGAAATAGGCAAAAAATGTGTGCGAAAACAGCATTTGACAACATTCGGTTAAAGTTGCAAGTTAAACTACTGGTATAAAATATTTCCTGTCAAACAGAAACGGTACAGAATCTGTTCTGAAGTCAACTGATCTCTTAAGACAGGTGGTTTTTAATACTTGTTTTTACATGGATATAGAACCAAAACAACATATGGATCCCTTTTTAATTGTTGTTCAGCTTCCTGAGTGTTTAATAACAAGACATCCTGTTTGGCTCATTAAGGGGGTTTCAAGGGGAGAGGAAGCTATTGTCCCAAACTCTTTTAATTCCCATTAAAAAAATAAATAAAAATGACAACTTCAAATGAAGCTTAAAAATAAAAAAATAAATGATGGAACAGTAACCAAAATCCAGCCTTCTAGTTACTGTGCTTACAGTATCAGTTTCATTTTGACTAAGATTTTGTGCAGTAACCTGGAAGCCACTGATAGCAAAACCATATTAGTGAAAGCATGTCAGTCTTTGCATTTAGTGGAGCTTTGCTTTTCCAGCAGCACTTTACCAAAATATAATCGCAGTTCTTCATGCTTTTCTCTTTGAAACCAGCAGTATAAGCAGTTCCAAAAATCCCCAATAGTTTTACTAACATTCAAACAGAAACATAAATCCTAGAACTGATGTATTATACGTAGTTTCATATACCTGTACCCAAGAGAAAAGCTAGAAACACTATTTACTTTTACAATATACATTAGCCTATATCATACTACAGCAATCCTCTTATTTGCAATTCTGGAAAGTAGAATAGATGTTATTTACCGCTGCAGTACGTGCAATTGATAAAGCACTGTAAAATCTGTCCTGTAAGAGATATGGGGATGTAAGGATTAGCGCAAAGTGATTTGAGGTTGCAAAACTCCCATAACGCGTCTGTAAATCATGTTTAGCAGCCTTAAAAGTAGGATTAAAAAAAATGCGGCATATGTAAAGAATGGTGGTTGATCTGGCATTCTGCACCCGTTATCAAATATGCACTTTGCCATCATTAATCCATTCAAATTATAATGAAATGTATTCAAATGAAGAGCATAGAATTGGGCGGTATCGCGACACTAAGTGGATGCAAATATTATAATGTGAAGTAGGATTTTGCCTTGCTCTTAGGCAACTGCTGACCCTCCAAACACTTTGCTCTTAAGCTTACATAGGGTGCAGTGCAAAATAATTGCCTGGCCGCAATGCAATTTGAATTTTGCATCTGCAATTATTTGCACTGCATCTATACTTGCGTCTGCCCCATTGTTTCTTCATACTTTTTGGCATTGGTTGCAGTTAAAAGGGTTGAAACATGTGCTAAAAATAAAATACAAGAATAAAAAATACTGATCAGCACAAGACAAAAAATGTTACAAGTCTTGTTTTTTCCTTTTAAAACAATCGTTTTTCTTTTTCCCTTGAAGGTACACTTTCATCCTTTGGGAACAAACATACAGTAATATTATACAACCCTGAAGTAGGTACATGAAGGTAAGGAATTAAGTCCAGATTAAAAACAACAACAACAACACTAGCAATTTAAATCGATCTACAGAAGCACACTCGATTCATAATTTTGTTTGCCAGTTTGTTTTTGTTTAGAGTGGCCAATTATTGAATGTGTCCAATTAAGTTCCTCCACCACAGCAACTCCCCAGTACAGGTGTTTTGTTCCCCCAGGACGTTGCCAGCAGCTGTCAGCAAGCTACCTGCCCTTGGAACTGTCAAAGTCTGTGCCGATTTGGCTCCCAAACCACACGTGCGTGCCACAGCCAACGTAACACTCCCTGTTACGGTTCTTAGACAGGAGGGTTCCATGAGTCCAAGTACAAGACTCTATGATTATGTAGTACAGGAAAAGGCTCTGACATTTGGTGGAGTGCAAAGCTTGAGTTGACTTAAATTGTATATTTCAAATAGAAAAAAAATCTGGAATTGGTACTATAAATCTAGCTTGCATGCCTTTTCTAATGTAAAACAATGTGTTACATATATTAAGAAGTCTTCCTCCTTCAGAATGCCAGCAAGGCCAATAATAAAAATTCATAAGGGGCATCGATCAGATGGGCCAATTAAGATTTTTTTTTTTTTTTCCCCCAGTCAATTCATCTGTCTGCAAGTCATACTATGAAAAACATATTAGGCAGATGATTCAACGATGAATCAAGAGTTCCAAAGACATGTCTCATTAGAAATCGACTGAAAAGAAAGATAACAGAATCTTTCTGTTTGGACATCAACAACGGTGATATTGGAACAATAAATCAATTCAAAGAGAAGATGTGGATTTAATTAAATACATCATCGTACCTACAAAAAATAACAAAAACAACAATAAATTATACAGACACCAAACATTATAGTAACTCTTATATAATGATTGATAAGTCACATAACAAATACACCATGTGGTCCCAACTCCCATAAGCCAACTCTCCTTCCGAGTAACCAATTGCTGCAAGTCTAGCAAGCCTTTCTCCAACTAGTGAATGAGTTTGATGGTCTAAACGTAGCACAGTAGAAATTCAGTCAAGATACCCACACTGGTTTTTAGCACCATTAGCAGTATCTCCTTATAGTATCCAAGGCAGCTGGTGTTCAGGTAAAGACTGAGGTGCACTTAACTGTTAAGATGTAAGATCTTGTATACAATTATGGAGTTAAGTAAGATCTTGTACACAGTTATGAAGTTCTTCTATGTTTCCATTTATTCCAAAATGACCATTAATATACTGCAATAAAAGTGTGATTTTTTTAGATTTTTCTTAATTTAAACATTTCCTGCCATGTACATCCACATAGAGTAAAAAGTAAATGCCTTCAAACCATCACTCTGTAAATGTCAGTCTGCAATCAGGAACAAACACTGCACCCTGCTTTTTAAAGGGTACATCAGCACTACATAAGAAATAAAACAAACTATCCCGCCTTGCTGTTCAGAATGTAATTGGTCATTGTATAATAATCTGTATGTGTGCAAACATTTGCATAATGCTGCACTGCCAATGTCCTAAATCATTCTTCTGGAGCATCTCTTCTGTATGGCGGTCCTGAAGTGTAAAACACAAAAAACACACCAAAAAGAAAACCACAAACAACATTACAGGAAAACCAGAATGGGTAGGTGCATAGGAAAAGGGGTTCCACATCACTGATAGGAGGAACAACCTGTCAATCACTGTGCAGCAGCTGTTAATACAGTATCCCAGCGCTTTGTCCTTGATCTCACGTAGATTTTGTGTGTGTGTGTATATATATGTGTGTGTATATATATGTGTGTGTGTGTGTGTGTGTGTGTGTGTGTGTGTGTGTGTGTATATATATATATATATATATATATATATATATATATATATATATATATATATATATATATATATATATATATATATATATATATATATATATATATATATATATATATATGCGTATGCAACTGTTTTGGGTTCGTGCCAAACATAACGTTTTGCATTTAAGCCAAAAAGTTCCATTTTACTTTTAGCAGACCACATCTGAGTGTTGTTTTGCATACTTCAAAAGGGATACAAGGTGAGCTTTCTTGAGTATTGGCTTCCTTCTTGCCACCCTACCATACAGGAAAGATTTGTGAAGTGCTTGGGATGTTGTTGTCAAACGCACACTTTGACCTATCTTGGCCATAAAAGTCTGTAGCTCTTACAAAGTTGCCACTGGCCTCAAGGTAGCCTCTCTGATCAGTCTCCTTCTTGCTCAGTCATCCAGTTTGGAGGGACGGCCTGACCTAGGCAGGGTCTTGGTGGTGCCATACACCTTCCACTTCTTAATAATCGTCTTGACCGTGCTCCAAGGGATATTCAAGGTCTTTGATATTTTTATTATACCCATCCCCTGATCTGTGCCTTTCAACAACTTTGTCACAGACAGACTTTCTATAGGCACTAATATATATAATATATATATATTGGGTGGTGTATATTAAATTAAATTGAAATAGCACAGTGTTTGTATGACAAGAGACCTCAAGAAACACGAGTCATGGGAACACATGAAAAAAAAAAAAAAATTTTGCACCTCTCAGCCACCATACACAACCGTGATTTTAACTGTAACAAGCACTTCACTTGCTAGCTACCGTTATCACTTGGGGGGAAAACGACTACCGTTATAAAGTTATTCTGAGCAGATAGTTCTGTAATGACTACTGTAGAATGTAGGGTCTAGTTGCTGCATTTTTTCTCCAAAGTTCTCAGGGAGATATTACTAAGTGCCTTTTTATTAAATTAGAATACATCAAAATATATATATATAGGCTTTTATTTACATTGTTTGTCATTAATTATTAATGAAAACATTAAATCTATTTTGAAATATTAATAGTACAGCTTGTGTTGAAAAGAAAAACTACTAAAAAAAAAAAGCCTACATTTCGATTTTGTTTTAATTTACAATGTTCATAGTTAGTTTCTACTACATTGTGCCAATTTCTACCCTTTTTTTCTGAAAGCACTTTGATTAAAACCATTTAGAAAGGTTTCTTTTGCCATTTTTGTCATGCATTTCTAGCTTCATCATTGTTGTCAATGTATCAAACACTTGTGGTTATAAAAAACAAAACTAACAAAATTACAGATTTTTAAAACCGAAAAATCAGAAATCAGGAAAAAATAAATCTGAAAAATTATAAATAATAAAACGGATTTCACAGGGCCCTACACTAGTCTGTGACAAACACGGTCAGTCTAATTTTCCATAAAGAAAAGTTGTACCTGCTTTAGTTTTGTGTAGTAGACATCGTTCACATTGTACATGTTGTGCAGACCAAAAAAATAAACAATTTCTATAATCATATACAAACATATTAAATTGTTTTTTTAGGGACCTTCACTTCATGTATGCTGGGAAAGTCTGACATTTGTCACTGACTATGTTCTTGGCAAGACTACTTTATCATTTGTACTGTTTTTCCTTTTCTTTGTGTTAAGAAACACATCTTACAGTATTCTCCAGCAGGTTTTTGCAACACAAAGAAAATAATTTAAAAACAAAAAGAAATAAAAATAATAAAAACACTAGAACAACTGTTTTGTTGTCTACTATTCATTTTCAGTGGACGCCAGTCTTCAGCAATGTATTTTTAATGAGGCATAAGGGTCATTACACAAGCCGCCTATGAGCCACAGTAATCATTACTGCTTGAACCTTTTGAAAAGTTTCTAGCAAGATAACATTTCTAGACAGCCTGCTAGACACACTTGTATCTATTCACACTTAAACCACTTGCCCCAACCCCCTATATTCACCAAAAGACAGCTTTTATAAATCAAATTGTTTCACCACAGCTGTGAGTTGTGCTCCTTACAATAGATTGAACACAGAATAAAACAATCACCATAAATATTGGTCCTTTGTAAAATCTTCTCGTGTTTTTTGGGGTTTTTTTGGGGGTTAGGGCCAGTATAGCTCATCAATGATAAACCCAGCCGATACTTGACTTAAGCCACTGAGATCCCTTCTGAGGGAGTTTTAGGGGTTGGAGGGGCTCTACAGGATTCCCAATGGGTTGGTCAATGCATGGTCCGACACTTTTGTGCAGAGATATTTACATAGGGTAAAACTTTATATATGCATGCTTGTTCCCATAGAGGTTCCATTCCTTTGCTGAATATATGGTGAATGCACAATGCCTCGATTTGTCTTTTGCCAAATGCCAATGGATCAAATAGTTTCCACAAAGCAGGCAGATTTTGCTTTTACATTTCACACAAAGGAAGCTACCTCTGAAGTGTAATGGTGGGATGTAGGCAGCGACAGGAGGGCAGTTATGCCTCAATGTTAGTGCAAATAAATGACAGCCGTTCTGCACTGCCCAGTTTTATATGGAAAAGCAGCTGCAAATAAAACAAAAAAAAAACAAAAACCACCACTATGGCTGCATCGGAAGTCATTCAAATAGAAGCAACCCCATGCCATGCAGTTATATTTTTTAATCCACTGCCGTCACTTCACCTGCCGATCTCTGTAAGGCTTTTGCAGGAGCACAATTTAAGCCTTTGTCTGCCATGATTGATAAAATGAATATTCGCTATGTTATGCAAGAAGTGAACTCAAACAAGAGTACAACCTCCTCTCTCCCAGTGTTTGTAAATCCTCCACCACCACCACCACAGCTCCTTCAACAGCACAAAAGGCCGTTATCAGTTAACTTTCAGAGATGGTTAATTAGTTTCTTCTCACTGTTCAACCAAATGACCTGAGACTGAACTCAGAACGGAGGTCTAATGAAGCATTAAGGCATGACAGGAGATGGGTTGACTTGATATAAGTGCACACTTAAGGTGTTACAAAGCAATAGAGATGTTAACTTTGATTTTGTTTGATTGCAGGTTTTTTTTTTTTTTTTTTTTTTTTTTTACTCCAGATGATTAACATACATTTTTAATTCATCACATCCTTTGTAAAAATGTAGAGAAAGTACAGCTGTGACCTGTGCGCAGATAAAACTAATTATTTAACTAAAATTATGTTATTGTTTCTGAGCATCCCTTAGCTGAGGATTGCCTCTTTTTTGTAAAACCGGCATCTTTTTGCAGCAGATTAATTTCGCTAAAGGCCTTCAAAAGGTCAATTTTTGCTGCAATAGATATTTGCGCTTCTTTTTCTTTTAATGTACGGCACATGTATGAATAATATATTTCACGGCACATTAATTATGCACATTTTTAATAATCGCGAAATAATCATGAAAAACAGCCCGGAACCAAATTTTAATTAATAAAATACTAATGCCAGTAAAAAAAAAAACAAAAAAAACAAACAGCCGATAAAGTGATACGCAATTGAGAAGAATACTTTAGGGATGACAAGCAATTCCCATAACTAATCTGTTCTCGTTCTCAAATGTGCGTGACTTTTTCCACCGTTCCATATCCAGCTCTGTGGCGGAGTGTCCCGCCCCTTTGTTTATTTTATTATTTGTATTATGATGATTTCTGTATAAATGATGGCGAAAAGCCAGTATTTGTATTTTATTATTGTTTGCCTCGCGGGTGAAAAGTCGACGCCATTATCTGTTATTGTTTGTATTTTAAAAACCTTGTCTTTAAACGACTGTCAGCTACTGATTGTTTAACTAGCTGGCAGTCACACATCCTTATTAAACTCGTGCAGACTCTGGCCGAGGGGTAATAAGATAATTTGGCCAAAATATGAAAGTCTGCAATTTTTCTTGTTCGGGGAAAGTGTTCAGAGTGGAGAATGAGTGGAGACAAGAGGTAAAATTGGAGTTAAGATAAAAGATAACAATTGCTAGATATGCTGGCTTTGCACCAGTACAAGACTACTTGTTGCCGTTTGTTTGTTTGGCCAACGTGTCTTTGTTTTTGCAGTTTTGTTTTGTAGAAATCTTTATTTTGTTTATTATTTAATAAAAGTGGAGCACCGCTGCGTCTCAGTTTCACCCACCAGTACGTGCATGTTTGGATTTCTGGTCTGACCTAACCACCCTACAGCCATCCAGTTCACAAGCTTTTTCATCATCATCAAAGGCTCATTGCTGCTACAAAGTAAAAACAATTTAGCTTGACTACAGTTAAATCACTTTATCTTAAGTTTAATAAAAAAAAAAAAAAAAAAGGTAGCTCAACAAACAATGAACCTTAGTGTGAATGTAATGTGCCCATAAGATGGACACTTACTTCCTACTACAGGAATTTCCCTTACGTTTTACACATGCAGTATCTCAAAAAATATATCAGACTCAAAGTAGCACTTATTAAATTGGTAAACAAAGATAATATAAGGATTGTTGTAACCATTGTTGGTGCAGCCTGACACTGAACCCGCAGCATGAACAGTGTAGTCAAGGTCTATTTTTTTTTGCTTGACGGCAATTCGTCATTGTGGCACGCCATCTTTGTTTACTTTTATCTTTCCTGGCCTAGCTTTGGGGAATGGAATGTGACACATGCATAATATAATTTCTCTCCGGTAATTATATGACATGTCTCTGACGTGAAAAAATTAGTAGACATCTGTACACATTAAACCCCCTCTCACCAAACACCCTCAACAGTTAATTGTGGGGACTACTCAATTAAGGTCATTTGATTACTCCTTATAGAAGGTAGTAATGCCAGATTTCTTAAATGAACTGTTTTCTGGTAGAACAGAAACACATTATTTTACGTTTAGTCACTATTGGTAATCTTTATTAATGCAAATTGGTGATTAATGTTTGTCAGTAAAAGTTAGGTTCCTCTGTTCGTAAACTCTCCTTACCCGTCGTTGTCTTTCAATTGCAGACGTTGGGTGAAATTCTTCAATTTTTTCCTTTCCAAGACCAACAAGGAACTAATTGGTATATATCGAAATTTGTGATCAAAATTGTTTTAAACAAAAGGTTCGTGTCTTTAAGTGTCTAAATTCATCATTATGTAGTAAACATATCTGGAATTAAATAAGTCAGTGTACATTAAGAAGTATATATGTACTGGTTTTGAACATGTAGTACAAAATCCAGAAGGTCATGGGAAACTTTGTAGAAAAACTGTTTATGTGTTGTTTAGCATTCACAGAATTACCATTCTTTGTATACAGTATGTTTGACAGCTTATCAAATCATGTGCAAAAATCATATCTGATCATATCTAATAAAAAAGGCAGCAAAAACATAGATTAAAAGTATCGCTTTGTTAAAAAAAGCACCCCAACCCATAGTATATGAGGGAGGGTTTTGAATATTGGTCTCAACTAGGTACTGCACTTTCCTAGTTTGACAATTTTAAACTGTTCATGGATCAGAGCTTGAGGTGCTTGTAAAGCAAGGCAGCGTTGCAATTTAAATATTGAACTTAATTACTTCAGGGGCCCCAATTGAGTCTCCTTCAACTTTAACAAATTCTTGGTCTTGTGTCGCCCACCCCCCACCAGTGGTTTTCCAATACTGCTTTTTTCATTGAAGTACCCATTTAATAAAGCTTTCAAGCTATCAATAATTTAGTGAGTATTAGGCTGGAGATATGCAAGCAATTTGTATTGCCAATTCTAGTTGACAACAGAATTGCTATTGCTAAATGTGTCACATGCACACTGGAAAACTGACAATTGTTTATTTTAAGCAATTTTAAGATGGTACCCGTTTTAACAGCTTCTGTAGTAATAGGAATCATTTAGAAAATATTTGCCAATTCCTTATATTCATCTACTTTTTATTGCAGTCTTTATATCCTGCACATCTAACATCCCATAAACATTTTCTGGCATGAAAACAAATCGATGCAAAGATTCCTCATGCGTCCACTTGCCTGTCGTCATACTTCCTATTAGCAAAATTGAGTGTGAAATCAGGCAATTTGAAAACCAAGTGTCATTGACTGAACACACACAGGTAAATAGAATAATTGTTAACTGAATTGCTGGAAATACATCAGTGTTCTATTCTAGCAACTCGATTGCCAATAGAACATTTGTAGACATATCGAACTGTCAATTGCTGACACACGGTCAAATTTCAGAATTGGTTGTGTAGCTCCAGCCTTAGTTTTTCAGAATCTCAGGTGGGGAAAAAAAACATTTTGGTGTCTGAATAATACAAATGTATCCAGAGATTCCTATATTTCTTTATACGGTGTATTTCCACTAACTGACTGATTGAGCATTGTTTACTATTGATTGATTCAGCCCTTTTGCCCTGGTTTGGTTCCTAGGAGCTAACTGATCTCAGAACAGCCTCTTGAAGGATCCCGATCATTGCCGCTGCAACTGTGTTTCCAGGCAACCCATTCATAAACCAACTGTCTTATTGTTATTTATATAATTGAAAAAGTGCAATTTTTTTGTAATCTTGTAATGAAGTAGGGCAGAAGGTGTCCCTAACTCGTCTATCTAACTAGACAAGAGATGCCAATCAACAGCATAGGTCTTCAACCAAGTTCAGCCCTGGATATAATGTAAGGAGGCAGCTTTAATGCAGTGTGCATTTTTAGAACTTTGAGTAAATATTTCATAAACATATTAAACTTTCCTGTGTTTCAACTATCGTTTCTATCTGTGACAAGTTAAATTCAAAACCAGTGTTATCAAGTAATGCATGTTGCAATATATAATCGTGACATGCTTTCAAACTAGGCCAAGCTTTTTATATAATTTAATTCAGTTCTCAAAGTGGATACTATAAAACACTATAACATTAATAATTACAATGTATATAAAAGATAGAAAATTGTTCTAGGTCACCAAAATGTAAGAACCTCCATTTATGGCACTATACATTGTTGTAACACTGGTGGAAACAGTTATCCACAGAAAAGGACTAAAAGCTAATAAACCAATTACTGTATTGGTAAAAATGTACATTTAATGCAGTGTTATTCAATATGTATTTTCTTAATCTAAAAAATATCACGTTATAAAATTATATTTACAGTAAAAGGAAAAAATAAACTTGCTAAGGAGAAACTGTTATCGCATTGTCCTTGCCTAGTTAATTTCTTGGTTGACTTCTTGAACTAAGCAATCTTGAGAATGAAAGGAGACCCAGCGATTGGAATTTCCTAAGGCCTCTGCAAGCAACAAGCAGTAGCTCGCCTCAAAGAGTCCCTCCAAAGCATTTCTTCAAGCAGGAAACAGCTTTGAAACATTTAAAACAGATCTTCACAGCATTATATTCATCAATTGTGGTTCATAAACCACAAAGACTTAATAAACTATGTATGACTTAAAAGTAAAATATTATTTTGGTATTTTACTGAGAAAATCGGTTTCTTTCCATTGGCCACTCTCAACAAAAGGGTCCATACCTTCTCTGCTAGTTAGATAAATGAGATGATATTAGATGTATGCTGGCTATAAAAACAAGGTCTATTGGCTATAAATAATTTCCCACTCAGTGACTTAAGTAGCAGGTAAACTATTTATTTGTGTACTCTTTCTATCCCTATTCACTGAGAATTTTTCACTGGGAAATTCAGGCAGCACTGACTTCCACTGAGAAAAAATAGTCCCTGAAGACTATTTGATTATAACATATTCTTTGTACTTTTTTTTTTATTTGCCAGAAACATAACATTGACCATTGCCATTTATAGTAACATTTTGAAATGGCATTTGTGAATTGAAAGCAGACTGATTTCCCACATCTGAAGAAGGATTATCGGAAGAGCTAAACACTGCACTGGCACATCAAGCGAAATTATCCTACTTATGCTTTGCGGTCTTCAAGAGAAGCTGACCAATAATTTGTATTCTATTCTCTCTCTTGTTCGCTCAATGTGCGTGACCTGGAAGAGACACCAGTGTTTAGCTACCATGATAACTGGGCAAGTGAACTGGATTTCAAACTGTAAAATAGGGATTTTTATTTATTTATGTATTTATTTATTTATTTAACGTGGGCTGTGGGCCGTGGGCCCAGAACGCAACCTTATCTGTCATAAGCATTTTATATAACCAGGTTATGTTTCATCAATGCAAAATCACATGGTATGAAATTATCTCTTATCTGTCTTCAGTTGTTGACTGAGATTTCGGTAACTAACAAATCATACACACCTATAAAAGACGCCGATTTAAAAAAAAAAAAAAAAAAGAAACGTGTGCCACAGTATCATTTATTCCAATGTGTGGTGTTATAACAAAACTTTACTTTCATTAAGATGCTGTCATTGGAAAATGATATGAATTGACCAAACAAGTATTTATACATAACAATTATGTGGGACTGGACGGAAAAGTTCTCACGTAAATCAATTACGACTGTTGAATTTCTTACTTAATATCCATTATTGTTGTTATCTCCTATAGTTGGTTCCTCATATTTAAATAAATAAATAAAGAAATAGTGCTGGGTTCATTTTATTAAAGTGACATTAGGTGTTTGTGTGTAAAATAGATCGACGGTGCAATGTACATACAAATTTTTGTTAAAGCACACGTTTCACTCGTTAAACATGAGAAGTATGCAAGAAAAAGAAAAAGAAAACACCTCAAGATGTTATTTCGTCTATTATTAGTACTTGTAAAACAAGGAAGCCGCTCCTTGGATCAT
The DNA here is from genome assembly GCF_017654505.1 of Polyodon spathula. NCBI lineage: Eukaryota > Metazoa > Chordata > Actinopteri > Acipenseriformes > Polyodontidae > Polyodon > Polyodon spathula. The sequence goes on along the minus strand of NC_054539.1, from coordinate 44,756,263 downwards.
GGCAACGTGTTTTGTTTTTGTTTTTTTGTTTGTTTTTTCCCAGAATTTTGTAATTATCATCGACCTATTATGTGTTCATTTTTAGCGTGGGTAAAACCAGGGTTAACTTTATAACAAAACTGGAGACACCATTCTTCATAACAGATTAAATTAACATATTATAGGCAATGAATAATCTTGATATCCTGTTAGGTCATTGCCTACTATTTTATTTTTATTATTTGTTTTGTTAGCAGACGCTTTTATCCAAGGCGACTTACGGTGTGTGAACTATGCATCAGCTGCAGAGTCACTTACAACAACATCTCACCAAGGAGATTAAGCAACTTGCTCAGGGTCACACAACGATTCAGTGTCTTAGCTAGGATCTGAGCTGGTTACAAGCCCTATTTTAACCACTGGTATATAAAATGAACTTCATACCTTGAAACTGCATTTACGTTCTTCTGGTACTGTAAGTATTTGTACTCCACTGTACAATATGATTTACACTGTGGGCCTTGTGCGTATCTACATTTCGAGGAGGGTACAAACCTCAGTCATGTACAAATAGGGAAGCTCTATTAGCAATGGTTTCCCGCTTTATGAAAGATAATAATAATGTACATGTGTAAAAAAATAAAAACATACCAATAATTATGTAAATTATGCACATGTTCACTCAGGGTCGGTCATGAACAACAGCATGAGGTATCACAAAACTGCTACTGCATTTAAAAAAAAAAAAAAACTAGTAGCAAATTAAGAGTTTTTGGCAGCAAAATCCTACCAAATATATGTTTATCTTGAGCCTGAGCCTTGCTCTCTGTTGTCCCTGTAGATGAAGATCTTGTCAATCACAGCTCCTTGATTTTAGGGTTATTTCCATTTAAATAAAATTAAATATCACTGGAATTGTTCAGAAATGTATTGACAATACTATTGTATGGTACAGTATTTAATTCAAATTTAGTTTTTTGCATTTAATGTATTATGCTTTTTCTTTTTTTACTGTATAGCATGTATTATGCATTTCTCTGTATGTAAATGTGGCACTGTGCCCCACCTCTGTGCATATTTTTTCTCTGCAGTACTCTTCCTGGCCTGAGTCTTGGAGGCGCAGTTATCCACACGCTTACACCACGTGTGAACAGGCTGGCTGCAGGGTGACGTCAGGCCAGAACAGAGTACACAGAGACAGGCAGTACTGCCGGATGAAAATTGAGACATTGGAGCGTCTCAGTTCTTTTATTGTAAAATAAACAGTTTAAACAGACAAAAACACTTTAAAAGAAAATGGCGTGTTGACCAAAACGGACAAACACAACGGACTAACATTTAAACAAACAGTGGACTAACAGACAAACAAACACAGTGAGTCAAAACAGTTCTATTTATGTTATTTTACTTTACTTTGTTTACGCTCCTTCTCCATACCCGTTCTCCACTCACCGAACACACAACCCTGAGTAAGTGACAACATGCTGCATTTACCAAGCTGTACAGAGACTCGATTGCTAATCAATCGTTCAATTGGAGTCTCAGTACAACTGCACATGAATTTATTTAGTGCAATTCCCCATGCTCATATATTATTACATTTTACCTGCACATGAAGTGCTGTGCAATCCTCGTGCCTAAATACAAATATACATTTTTAAACACTCGTGCTCATAACACATATTATATCCCGTGTACCAACTACAATACACCAACATTAACACAATACATACAACATATAACACAAAAATATGCACAGGGGCTGGGCACCCTGCCAGAGTAAAGTATTACGAATTTTCTTGTTGTTACTGCATCTTGTAACGCACTTTGTGATGGTGGTCCACTATGAAAGGCACTATATAAAATAAAGATTGATTGACTGATACCTAAGAACACAGAAATAACATTAATTCCCCACTTGGTAATGAAAAAAATACACACACCAAGGTCAATATGCTCTTATTTCTCTAAAGTAGGCCTACACTGTTTTAGTTTTATTTTTTTTAACCCAACCTCCTTGTTTTTGTTGTTTGCAAGCCTTTTCCCCTTTCCTTATTATAACACAGAGGCCTATTTCAATAGTAACCGTTTCATTTGTAAACCTAGCACAGCCATCATTTTCCCTCACGAGGCAATACAACCAAAAATCAACCCACTGTAGGGAGTGTAGAGAGCCTATGACAAGACCGCTGAGAAAATGTGCACTTTTGAAAAAGTAAAATTAGGAAATCTAGTTCTTTCTCATTGAACCAGTAAGAAATGAGGGCCTAAATTTTAACCTGTTTTGTCCAAACTAACCCACGATAGCCTGACGTGTCAGTATTGAAAGTATGATAAATGGGTCTCAAGATATTAAATCACAGACTGTGCAGGCAGGGAACACAGCTGGCTTGACTCCATATAAAACTGTCAAATAAGGACATGCATAGCCTAAACATGGCAAGTAAATAAATGAGGGTAGGCAACTGTAACAGAGGGCTAAATGCTGGCATAAAGATGGTGGTTCTTTAAATGAAAATACCTTGTCTGGTATTCAAAAAAAAAAAAAAAAAAAAAAAAAAAATCACGTATCATTTAGAACCTTAGGATATACTGAAAGAAACACCATACAACTGTCAATATATTAAAATCTGCTCCAGTATGTGTGTGTCTGATGAATGAAACAAAAAATAACAAACAATATGCCTTTTAAAATTAGTTCATCTGTTATGAATAGCATTGCTGTTCGTAGAATTTTCAGCAGAATCCCTAAACTCATGTAAGCCTATACTTTTATCATTTTAAAAGATAAGCACTGCACAGTTTTAATCTATGGGCTAGACTCTCAAAGTTATTTCATCCAAATAATTAGCACATTTTGATCTGAAAGAAAAAAACACCATTACAATTCTAAAATGAATAAAAAAAACAAATGTAAGACTACTTACAAGTTCCTAAGTTAAAAGTCTGAAAAGTAGTTGTACTAAGATGGGCCAGTCGCAGCGCAAACATACCACAATTTATACAAGTATACATTTTGTCGTATGTACCAAGAGAAATTATGTTAATGAAGACATCTGCAATATACCAAATAATATTTGTTGAGTCACATTAGCTTGTAAGTACACACTGTTTTTAGGGACAAATAGGCATTTTGGTGTTGAGCACATGGGCAATGCATGAGAAAAAGCAGACTGGGAAATGCCAGCAGTAGCCACAGTCCCCTGAAAGGACCCAGAGGCAAGATAATGCAGGGCGGACAATAGTTTGACCACTGCAGGCCCAGCATGGCTCAAGAATTATGTGGCTGCCGAGCCTGTTCCTGTGCTTAATTTGGTCTTCATTTGAATCGAAGAGTGTAATGCAGGTCTGAAATACCCTCTTATCCTACAAATCAGTCATTCTTGCTAAAAAAACGAGGTCTCCTTGTAATCACAGCGGCCATGGTTAGGGGACAGTGTGTTTCATACTGCCTTTTAAAGGTTTGCTAATGTTTTAGTAAAAAACGACAGACCTGTATCTGAGTGTCTTATATCTGGGGTTCTGAATGAATGAATCCACATACACACTTATTTATTTTTATTTATTTATTTTTTTAAAAGGGCATGATAAATGGATGATTGGCTACTGTCAAACCAGCTTTTATTGAAATGACAGCATCTGTGTTTTATACGGAGCTTGGATAATGCATCTTCATATTGAGGCACACATTACTGACAAGTTATTTGCTAAATTATTTGTATTTATTTGCTAAGTTACCATGTGCAATACTTATTTTTTGTAGTTTTTGTTTTCTACAATAGCGAGTCAGTGTCACTTTCTGCAAAATGTGTATTGTTTATTAAAAAAAAAATAAAAACAGTTAAAATCATTACAGAAATCATTACTTTTTTTTTTTCCCCTATAATTATAAGTTAACCACATTTGTCTGCGTGGAGTGCATTTGCATCCCATTCCGCCTTCTGTGTGAGCTAAATTTTTGCAGCCGACAAGGGCTTAATACATCCTGTAATAAGAGATTGACCCGATTAGAGACTACAAGACAGTCCCTTTTTTAAAGCAGTGAGAGGTATTAAACTGTCTGTATTAATTAAATTCATTCATACATACATACATACATACACACACAAATAAATTTTGGGTGAAACTTATTCCAGTGTCTCAAATTTAGGTACCCACTGAAAATAAGACTCATGGGGAAACCTTGTATTTATATTGGAGTATTTATTTAATGAAATACAGACAGAGTGAAAGTTCTTGAAGCATGTCTTGCTAAATGTGCCGAAACCTTCTAAAAAGGAATAACCACAGCTTCATTATTTGACAAAGGCTATTTCTTACATACACTGCTTACTATAGGACCTACTAATAAATTGTACGTCAAACTTCTAGTTGATACGAACAGGATTGTAAATACTGTAAGAATTAGTTTGAACATTCAAATATTTCTCTTCAGCGCAACAATATTTTCTCTTCCTATTTGGCAAGGCATAATATGCAAATAAAAACAAAAATTCAACTGAACGTGCTTGTTAGGCATGAAAACAGATGTTATAGTGCAGTATTTTAATGGGAGTTCATCGGATAAAATGTTTATTAAAAACAAAAAATAAATAAAAAAAGAAAAAGAAAAACAATTTTTATATATATATATATATATATATATATATATATATATATATATATATATATATATATATATATATATAACTTAATATTCTCGAAGGGAAATTCCTCTTTACTTCTGTCGTTGAGGACAATGTTAATTCAGGTGTCGCGTTTCCTTAAGAGTTATTTTCGTTATCAGAAATAAATTTGTATAATTTTGTGCAAAGGAATTCTCAATAAAAGCAATAGTCTTTATTTAAACATATTAAAAACCACAACAATGGCTTACGCGTTTCTACCCGTAGGTCTTCCACGGAGCACTATGGAGATAACCACATACAGCGCATTTACCAGAATGTGAAGGGCTTTACCAGACAGTAAAGCCTGCTTATGAGGGTTCTATTGCTATTAGAAAATGGGTACATTAGAAAAAACATTTACCGTTTTTTTGCTTTTTTTACAATGCGGTTTGCTCAGTTCCATATGTGGTCTGGTAACCTTCACTCAGGCTTCTTATCCCAGTGGTGGACGCTTCACGGGTATTTCCAATTGCCAAAGAATGCCTCATTACTACAAAAATAAAAAAAATACTTCTACTCGCATGGAGCTGTTCTTCATTTCAGGAACCTCGTACAGAAAAGTGAAAATAGTTTGTTAACTGTTTGTTGAACCTTGTGACAGGGAGGACACTGTCGCTGGTTCCTGTGCAGATGTGTGCAGCTGGGCCGCGTAACAGGGGACACATTGCTAAGCAACCAACTGAGCAGAGAAGCTCGCCAGGCACTGAGCTGATCGGGAAGTCCAGATTGACTAGGGGAGCCTGCATGCAGCTCGAGGCAAATGCACCACTACAGCTACACAGACGGGCGCTTTATTTATATCGAGGAGGAGTGTGTCCGCTCTGCAGGACAACTACTACGGAACCCTTCCAGGACCTCGGGAGCAACAGCAGTAGGTTAATTTAGGGGATGTTGTTCCCAACCAGTATATAGAGAGTTTCGTAGTTTCAAGTTTTATTTAATGCCCGGTAATTTTTTGGATAACCAGACATTTTGCTACAACTATATTACATTAATTGGAGTTTTGCAAAAAAAAATTGCTGAAATAAATAACTGTAGACAACTATTTCTTATAACATTTTCCTCATCCACAAAAGCAAAACTTTAGCTACAAAAGATTTCTTATTTTTTTTTTTTTTTTTTAATTTCTAGAAATTATACATTTCCATTGGGGCATGTAAACTTTTGACTATAACATATACGTATGAAATTATAATACAAAACAAATGCTGGGAGAACAGGTTGTATTTATTTTTATTTTTTTTTTAAACAGACAGACGTGTCATTAAATCTTCTATTGGTAGAAATAGGAGTACCTGACAGATGTTAACAGTACAGTTACCCAACAAAGAGCATACTGCACACATTTGAATCTACCTGTCAAGATTGGCATATCCTGTTGAGGTCAACTTTGAGATGGCTGGAAGGATATATAACCTGCCATGGGCATGTTGACACCCAGGAAATCCACACAAAGTTAAGTGCCTGTCTCAACTGATTAGAAAACTAGATAAGTTAGAGCTTTTATCAAAGGGCATTCATGCAGCAAAAAAAAAAAAAAAAAAAAAAAAAAAAGAGGGGGGAAAAAATGCTCACCCACACAAGCTCACTAAAATCTACATTACTGTGGACTCCAGCCCTACAGAGCTTTTGTGCTTAAATTGTTTGTCCGATGAAGAGAAGAGAGCAAGATTTGACCATCTTTGATGGAAAGAGAGATTGTTTGGTGGGTTTTGTTGGCGTTCTGTCACAAACCGCATTACAGACTATGACATTTTTTCGTCATGAAGCACAACCTATATCAAAATCTAATCTGGCATGTATTCTAAATCTGTTAGTAAAATTAAACCGTCTTCTCAGCCAACAGTAATATCACAGTCTAACACAACCCCAGACAACTAACATTTGAGTTTTTAGTTAAGTCACCAATTTGTCCATTTCATCACACAAAGCACAGTAGTTACCATGGGTTAGAACATTGCTAGGTGGATGTTAAACAAATGCTGTTTGCCATTTTTGTGTCAACTTAAACTGCTTGGGCAAACAACTGGAAATCATTATGTTGTCTTGCCATTGCAATGGGGAAATATCTTCTTCCAAATCTTGCAAGTCTTAGTGAATACTAATATACATACCGTTATTAATAATAATGTAGCAGGGGGGTAGGAAAGCCCTGCTTAAATACATTTTGTTTGTTTATTTTTAGAACGGGGTCTCCCCCTCCGTCTCTGTGCTAGTTATTGTATTTGTTTATTGTTTTATTTTGTAGATAGATGTCGGCGAACCGCCGTGTGTTTTGTTTATTGTTTTATATTTGTTCATTCTGGCAGAGACAAGGTTTGGCAAACTCGTCTCTGCCAGCAATTCAAAAACTTGTGCAGAAGGTGGCCATCTCCCGAATTAGTTAAGTGATTAATTTGTCAATTTGAGGGGCGAGAGAGATATGTAGAAGAATATAAGGATCAATGAAGGCAGCTGCTCAGCCTGACCTTAGCGTTTATTCTGTGTTCAAGATTTATTTTGTTTAATTGTTTTAGTTAGCTCTGTGAGCAGTGTTTATTTTTGTTTAAACATTTTATTAAGTTTTGTTTTATTTAAATAAAATAGCGCACGCGCCACTGCACCGTACCCATCTGTTGTTGTTGTTGCTGGTCTGAGTGATCGCAACGCCATTTCCTGCCACAAATATATACACAATACTGTCATTATTTTAGTCTGCAACATAAAGAATTTGTAAGTGTGAATGTCATTTGGAGGGAGGATTGTAGCAATGCATAACTGTGTTTTAATAAGTTCCAATAGAAAAATATAGCAAAATCACTCATTTAATCCAAGTTGCATTTAAATTAACAAAATCTTGTGTAAATCTGCATTCTGTGGAGACATTGCAGAGTTAAAGAGCGCTAGTTGATAATAGCAATAGCAATTATGTATAAAATTATATTAATTAATGTGTCAGACATCAAAGTAATTATCACAATTATAGAATATTAAATTAAGGAGCAATTAAAATAGAGTGTTAATTAAGTCGATAATGACAATTAGCCTGTTTTTTTTTTTTTTTTTTTGAGTCATCGTAGGATATACTTAACGTGTTTAACTATTTAAAAATGCACCAAGACTTTTAAACAGGACATTTGGGACTTAATACTATTTTCAATGTTCTGTATCTTTCGCTGCAGAAGACTTTGGTTGCTGAATTAAAAAAAAAAACGTTAGTTTCTCAAAAGTTTGGAATGACTAGCTGAAAAATTTATACTGTACATCTCCAAATTAACTGGCCGCTGACAAAGTCTTTCAGATACGTTCCGAGTCTGACATCACAGACTGACATTCTGGGGCATTTAGGGACTTCGTGCCATTCTGCCTATTTTTATTTACTGTAGCACCAGGCAATGGGAAAGCATCATTGGTGAGGGAAAAAAAAAAAAAAAAAAAAAAAAAAGAATGGTATCTAAGCAGCAGCAAGAGTCAGCCAGAACCGGACATATACAAATGCTTTAGATGGAGTCACAGTACCCTCTAGTGGGGAAAAATGTCATACCTTTTTAAAACAAATCATTTGAAAGTTGTAAAATAAAAAGGTGCAATATTTTCCAGTAAAGGGTGGACATTTAATATATTAAAACACTTATCTTGTGGTAATTAACTTGTTTTGTCGATGCTGGGCTCATAGTAAAAGGGAAACCTACTACTGTTAGCACAGCAATGACAAAACTCTCCGATTAAAATACAGATGTGTGATATTTACCAATACAAGTAATGAGCAAGGCTGCTTTTTTTCATGCCCATCACAGATTTCTAGATTTTTGTGAAATGTACCCATTGCCATATAATATGTAGTTCCTCATAAAAAGTCTAATTTCTGAAAGAATACTGCAAATATACATATTGTGTTATTACTAAGAAATGTTTGCCTTATTGATGCACTACTTGTTACACTGCATTTAGGAACCTAGCAGCTGGTTTGCTTCCGGTAAATGATTGAACTTATTAGAGCTGGGCAGTTTCTTTAAAAAGGCTTCAACGAAAAATACACCAGCTGCATCAAAGACCGGAAATATTTCTGCTAAAGATCACTCTGTCCAGTACAAGAACGGGATATTTCAAGTATTTTTTTTTTTTTTTTTTAACATGCATTTATGTTTTTATTCTGTTTGAAGGACTTGCTAAAAAAATGAGTGCATATTTATATACACTGTATTATATCAATACATTCTCTGGAGACATAGCTCAGATCGCTTAAAATAATTAAAATCGACTTGGAGGCAAGCAAAGGAAAACACTGATCGTCATTATTTAGTATTTCACAACCATGCTTATCATCTTCATTGACTCTTAGACATAGGCTTAATCCCTGTGTTACAGTGTATGCTGCTTCACAGTTACAATTTAATAGCTTCAAGACAGAAATGTTCGATAAAGTCTTAGGTAGCAATTCTGAACTGTAATAACTGTGATTACTGTAGCAAATAGATCTGAGATTTCCTTCAACTTGACTAGTCAATGTGAGGTCCCTAATCTGTGGTAAAGGACCCTTGAACAAGGACCCTTTATCTTTCATATTATGTTTAATCTCTGTTCCAAACCAATCTGCCAGAAAAATATGTTAATACAGTATTCAGTTATGCAATTTACCTTTTTTTTGCTTGATGAAATAAAATCTCAGTTCAAGTACACAATCTGTAAATTTGGACTTCCAATGTAAAATAAAGTCTGCTTTCTTGCTGTCCTTTATTTTTTGAAAATTTTAAAACAGTTTATTTAAAATGTTGCCATGCCAAAACTTTGAACAAAAACACATGCATTATAAAACTGACCAGTGCATGAATTTCATTTGAGGTCTGGGGGGATTTCCACCCCAATGCTGCAGCCAATGGGGGGGATTCCAAAATGTTAGGGGGTGAATGGCAAAAGAACATACACTTTTGCATATAAAAAACTATATATATTTTACTGCACCATCATTCACACCAGTGTTGCCTTAAAATAAGCTGCTTTCAGGAGTCCTAACAGCTGTTCATCACTGTGAGACAGAGCACTCTCCATTGCTTTTACCATTGCCTGATGTGAAGTTTTTGCTGCAGCACAAGAAAAAGGGGCTTTTCTTTTTAACCAGCGCTCCATTTCTTTTAACTCTTTACAGTCAGCCCTATTTCCACCTGTTTTTCACGGTTTTCATTTATGTATGTTTAACTACTGGATAGTTTATATTGCATGCTTGTAACATCAAATGAAATGCCACAAAATTTCCTTTCATATTATTTCAGTTGCAACAAGATCAGGCATACTATATGTTGTAGACATGAGACTATTTGTTTAAAAAAAACAAAACGCTTTTCCAAAAAAAGATTTTTGTCAAACCAGTAAACTATATATATATATATATATATATATATATATATATATATATATCATAAATGTGAGAAACCATTTTGGGTAATTTGGAGTTATACTTACTTGTACACCCTTTAATGAAATGAACATGGTGGGAGGAAAGCGGAGCTAACGATACCGCCCCTTTCAGTCTGCTGCAATAGACTCGAAACAAAACCTAAGCTGTTAACTCTGTCACATGATGAAAGGCTTAACTTCAGGTGATCATAGTTCCGGCTAGAACTACCGCATACACACACTGAATACGTCTTTGGAAAGCCCTGAATCTGTACTTTTAAACAACAGGCCGCGGAGGTGGCTTTTACGGTGCCTGAGTAATATGTGCGGAACATTCGGTGCGCTGGCGCCCCAAAATGAATGGGGCTGAGTTTTAAGGGTTAAAGCGAAAGTCACCGCTTGCAGAACACCTAGATAGACTCTTTTTTTTTTTTTTTTCAAAACCGGTTTACCGTATTCCTCCGTATTTAAAAAGGCACCTTCGAATTTAAGACACAGACCAAATTTCCCACCCTCAATTTGAGGGAAAAAATAAAACATCAAATAAATATGCATTTACAAAGATACAATGCTGAAATTGTAAAAGCTTCTCTTTGGATTCCTGTAACAAAGTGCCTGCCCCTGTGTATATTATCTGTTATGTGTTGCGTGTGGTGTGTTTAAATGTTGGTGTATAGACATTGGTACACGGGATATAAACGGGTCTGTGTAACACGAGTGTTTAAAAATGTATATGTGTATTTAGGCACGAGGATTGCACAGCACTTCACGTGCAAGTAAAATGTAGTAATATGTGAGCACGGGGAATTGCACTTTATTAATTCACGTGCTGGGATTCAAGTGAATAATTAATTGGTAATTGAATCCCAGCACAATAGTATATATAGATGCACGTTGTCACATACTGGCGGTTGGGTGTTCGGTGAGCGGAGAACGGGATTGGAGACGGAGGAAATTAGTAGTAGTAGTAATAATAATAATAATAATAAGAGGAGAAAGTATCCGCTCACCGTGTTTGTCAGTGTCTGTCCGTGCACCGTTTTAAGTTTAGTCTGTTTTCGTTTGTCTATTTATTTTGGCGTAGAGTGCCGTGTCCTGTGTTTTTCGTGTTTGTGTAAACCTTTTATTTTGTATTAAACCGGCGCCAACAGGCGTCTTCATCACTTCATTTCATCCATCCTGTGTTTTGTGTATTGCATTACTTTTCCTGGTTCTGACGCCGCCCACTTCGGCCGTCTCTGTGACAATTCCTCATGAAGCTAATGATGCTTCTTTAAAAATGGCTGCCTGTGTGTCATGGATGATTCGAGATTGGGCAGGAATGTTTTGGTTCATCTTTTCTCAGCAGTAAGTCACATTGCTGCTTGTGTATTTGGGCAGTGATGTCTTTGTTTGTCTTTTCTCTGCAGTCAGTCATGTTGCTGTTTGTGTACTCGGGTAGTAATTGCGTCTTTTGTTGGTGACTTTAATACATGCATCACTATACTGTACTCAAATTTAAGACGCAGGCTATTTTTGAGAAGTAAAAAATGGTTCAAAAAGTGAGTCAAAACAGAAGGAACACAGTATTTGTATTTATTTTTTTACCAAGAGGGTGTCACACGCAAAGTCATCGTAGACGGTCAAGTATGTGAGCTTGTGTAACAAAGCCAAAAAAAAGCTACACAATGGTCGGTTATTTATTCATTTATTTTCAACAGTTTAACAAAATGAGATCCAGACAGAATTTAAGTTTTATCAAGCAAGCACTAAAAGACTAAAGCAAATCTTGCTTAAACCATGTAACAAAAATACTTCAACTCCCTTTGCTACTGTAACAATAGACATCCTCACTGTTATACTGCAGAGATTGACAGGGATGGGGTTAAATTCCCCTACCTGCCTGGGTTTATTGTGCTCAGGTGGCTGGGGATTGATTGGAGTAATTAAAGATCAATCAGCACCCAGCCATCTGACAAAGGAGGCCTCAGCTGCCCATTAGGGAGAGGAGGGAGCTGAGGAAGCAAGCTGGTGGTTGTGCTTGCTGTTTTTTGGTTTGCCGTTTTATTTTTGGTATTTTCTGGTCCAGTGAAGCCATCTCCCAGCCTGGAAACCTTTATTTTGTAAGTTTTGCTTTGTTATTTGTGTTTAGGCCTTTGTGCCCTTTTATTTTGTGTTTATTTGTTAATAAAAAATATTATTTTTGAACTGCAGTCTATCTCTGGGCCTCTATCCACTCACCAGCCTGTCACAGGAGTGTACACTGGTTTACTCAAAACTCCACAAAACAAAGAAACAACTCTTAGGCCACCAGTGAACATACTACTCAATCAAAAAAAAACTACTATCAAATGATTGCACAATATTTACTTGTTTTTAAACAAACTTATCCCAAACGTCTGACTTGACATGTTTCTTCTTCTCGACTATTTTTTTAAATTAAAACTTATACATCCATTGGTTTTAAATCAGACGTTTTTCACAGAATGACAGCAAGACCTAAGATTCTCTGACCTGACCCAGATTCAGAGCATGGGAGCTAAATACTTACACAAAAAGAGGAATTAGGAATTACCGGATTAGCCTACTCTTGATAAACAGATGAGTGATTTAGTATGTTCCCATCCAGCCAGTCCCACCCGCAACAAAGTACATTTTTCCCGCTTCCGTTATCATGTCCCAGTCACACTGCAGGGCTCTAGTTCATACCACCACAGCCGCATTAGTTAAACGCTTTCAGTTGGCTTCGAAACAACCAAAGCTTATTAGCGACTTTTTTATAAGGTGACGCAAAGTAATAATATTGATTAGAAAGAAGTACGTATCAGCCTAATAAGGAATAATACATTCCCTTGGTAGTCTACAATTTAGCAAATCCAGTTTTTCATATTCCAATGCTAAACCGCTAGTGTAAGTGGCTTGTAATCTGAGTTTACAGACTCCGTTTATGCACCATTTTAGGAATTCTATACAATAATTTTGAGGACCCATGTTATGAATATTATTAGGTCATTTTAGGTAGAGGTTTGGGGGCTTGCCCCCGATAGACACAGTAACTTAATATACATAAATATGCCTTATACATATTGGGCCTTCTGGGGTGTCAGCGCAAACATTGGGCTCCATAATGAATAGGCCAATACACAGTTGAAAGTTGGTGTATACATTGTCGATTCGTATTGAGTCAAGCAGTGTGCAGCTCGACATACTGTATGCTTACGTTGTGTCTATTTACTTATGTCAAGGATCTGTATATAGCCCCCATGTTTTGGTAGTGTATACAGTGGCTGGTAGTGTATATAGACAGTTGATTTAATTTTTGTGTTTAGTACTGTTTACATTTCAATTTAATATTGGTATTTAAATTATATCTAGAGTTTTCTGGGTTTTTTTTTTTTTTTTTGGGGGGGGGGGGGGGGGGGGGGGGGGGGGTTTGACCAATGTACCTTCCTTAATTATTTTTTTGCTGACTGTTTTTTATTAAAGTGAAATGAGATGATTAAATTCTTTCTACTCCAGTGAATAATGTGCAGAATAAAGGCAGCGGAATAAAATGAATTGCTCTACATTAAGTAATGCTCTTCTTATGCAGACACAAGAAAAATACACTTCAGTTTTCAAAATAACCCTTGTTTGCAACATTTCATTCCATTAATTTTACAGTGTGTTAAGCGTTCCACAGGGATGCTGGCCCATGTTGACTCCAATGCTTCCCACAATTGTGTCAAGTTGGCTGGTAGAGGATCTCTACTCCGAATAGCTCGTTCCATCTCATCCCACAGATCCTCAACTGGATTGAGATCTGGTCACTGGGCAGGCCACTACAATAAGCTGAATTCACTGTCATGTTCGTGGAACCATTCCTGGACAATCCTAGCCTTGTGGCATAGGACATTGTCCTGCTGAAAAAATTAATTAGCAGATGGATATCCTGTGGCATTCAAACGTTGCTCCACTTTTATCAAGGAGCCCAGTGTGTGCCATGAAAACACACCCCACATCATCACACCACCACCACCAGCCTGAAATGTTGACACGCAGTATGAAGGATGCATGTACTCATGGGGTTTTCTCCATACCCTAGTCCTTCCATAAGTGTGAAACAGCAGGAACCAGAATTCATCAGACCGGGCAATGTTTTTCCAATCCTCCAGTGTCCAGTGTTTTCGTTCCTTAGCCCACTGCACTGCAGTTTCTTGTGTTTTGCTGAAAAAAGTGGAACTCTGTTAGGTCGTTGGCTGCCATACCCCATTCGTGTCAAGGTACGACGAGTTGTGCATTCTTTTACGGATCTTTCGGCCGTAATGTTGTAATGGACTGTTAGTTGACTAACTGTAGCCCGTCTGTTGCTATGCACAATTCGTGTGAGCCTCCTTTGGCCTCTTTCATCAGTGAGCCGTTTTCGACCACTGGCCTGCTGTTGGCTGGATGTCCTTTGGATGGCAGACCATCCTTGATACACACAGGAAACTGCCAAGTGTGAAAAACCTAGCAGCGTTGCAGTTCTTGACATACTCAAACCGGCGCACCTGGCACCTACTACCATACCCTGTTCAAAGATACTTAAATCTTTTGTCTTGCCCCTTTACCCTCTGAATGGCACACATACACAATCCACGTTTCAACTGTGTCAAGGCTTAAAAATCCTTCTTTAACTAACTGTCTCCCCTTCATCTATACTGACTGAAGTGGATTTAACAGGTTACATCAATAAGGGATCATAGCTTTCACCTGGATTCACCTTGTCTATCTATTTCATGGAAAGAGCAGGTGTTCCTCATGTTTTGTACACTCAGTGTATGTCAATATAAAATGAATGTCTAATAAAATAGTTCTTAGGGCAACTTCTGTTTTTGGAAAGTGCAATTAAAATGGGTAATTAAACTTGCTTACTGTAACAGTCAAAAACTAGCACCCTCATGGTGGCCCAAATAAGCAGTCTTTGGCTAGGTGGACCAAAAGTTTCATACCTGTATATGTATTTTAGTCCATCTAGCCAAAGACTGCTTATTATTATTATTATTATTATTATTATTATTATTATTATTATTATTATTAATAATAATAATAATAATAATAATAATAATAATAATAATAATAATATTATTACTAAAACAAATTAAGTAAAACATTTCTCCACAAGATTTCCATTATGAATAAACCAGTGGTTTTTGTTTTGTTTTTGTTTTTTTTAAATACAAACTTGCAGTCCTACCACATCATATGATGATTTTATCATAAACTAAGCAAGGCTGGATATGTTCACAATTTAAACAGGATGCCTTTAGTACATAAAGAAATCAATTTGCTGCAGTGAAAGGTGTTGGTGGCATTTTAGGGGGTCCTTTAGTTTACGGCAGTTTAACCGCTAAACAAATGTTTTACAAATAAAGTTAAAATGTTTGATAGAATAGATAGAATGCATAAACTATTGGTTATGTGCTTCCCCACTCATTGGATCATTGGTAAGGCTGTGAATCTGAAGGAAAATAAAGACCAAAGAGCATTCTACAGAAGTTAGAGATAAAGTAATACAAATGCACAGATTAGGGAAAGGGTACAAAATAATATCCAAGTGTTTGGATATCCCAGTGAGCACAGTTGGATCAATAATCAGGACTGCATCACACCAGCCAGGCACTACCAAGAAAAGGCCGTCCCTCAAACAAGAAGGAGACTTGTGAAAGAAGCCACAGAGAGGCCAACAATCATTCTGAAGGAGCTACAGAGTTCAGTGGCTGGGAGTGGAGTAATGGTGCACCAGTCAACCATATCAAGAGCTCTGCATAACACTGGACTGTATGGGAGGGTGGCAAGAAAGAAGCAGTTACTCAAAAAGTACCATCTGAAAGCATGTCTGGAGTTTGCCAGAAATCATGAGAGTGACCCAGCTGCGATGTGGGAAAAGGTTTTGTGGTCAGATGAGACCAAGATAGAGCTTTTTGGCCAAAACTCAAAGCACTATATGTGGAGCAAACCTAACACTGCCCATGCTTCAAGACACACCATCCCTACAGTGAAGTATGGTGGTGGCAGCATCATGCTGTGGGGATGCTTCTCATCAGCAGGGACTGGGCATCTTGTTACAATTGAAGGAAGAACGGATGGAACAAAATACAGGAAAATACTGCAAGAGAATCTGCTTCAGTCCGCTAAAAAACTGAAGCTTGGGAGGAAATTCACCTTTCAGCAGGACAATGATCCCAAGCACAAGGCCAAAGCAACATTGTGGAGTGGCTCAAGAACAAAAAGGTGAATGTCCTACAGTAGCCCAGTCAAAGTCCTGATCTCAATCCCATTGAGAATCTGTGGCACTATTTGAAAACTGCGGTCCACAAGCGTCGTGCAACCAACATGAACAACCTGGAGCAAATCTGCAAAGAAGAATGGGCCAAAATCACTCCAACACTGTGTGCAAAGTTGGTACATACTTACCTCAAAAGACTTAAAGCTGTTATTGCAGCGAAAGGTGGCTCTACCAAATATTAATGTGTGGGGGTTGAATACTTATGCAAGTAAGATATTTCAGTTTTTTTTTTTTTTTTAAATATTTCCCAACATAAAACCAATGTCACCTTACAATAATTTATTTTGAGTTTCAGTGCTTTAAAATAAAATATCAAACAGAACGAAATTTCAATGCACCATTTGTAATTCAGTAATATGAGAGAATTGGTCAGGGGTCTGAATACTTTTGCAAAGCACTGTGTGTGTGTGTGTGTGTATATATGTGTGTGTGTGTGTGTGTGTGTGTGTGTGTGTATATATATATATATATATATATATATATATATATATATATATATATATATATATATATATATATACATACATATATATATAAATATACATATATATAGTTATATATATATATATATCTATATATGTGCCACACACACACACACACACACATGACACATGTATATATAGTTGTGATCTATATTATAATGCTATAATTGTAAACACATTGTTATTTTATTATTTAAGTTCTACTGAAATACTATTTCCATTTTTCATAATAAACAATAAAAAAGTGTGTTTAAAAAATACATAGCAAAATTGGTTTTGAAAACTGTCTGTATTTCTTATTTGAGCGCTAAAAGAAATCTGCACAAAAAAAAATTAACATGGACATAAATGAGCAGCTGTATGGTGTCTGTTTAGTTTATTGTTTGTTTTTTTCTGCTTTTTTAACTGATGTAAGCAGCACTGTTTAATGCATTCCTTTTAAAATTGTAATTAATACAATGAATTTATATGCAGCTATATTGTCTAAGTGGTTTTGGAAAGAAATGTTCCGTAACACAGAGATACGTTTTCAAAGTGTTTGGGTATTTGATAAGCTAAAATAAATTAGGTTAATAGAGATGTGATGCAGGATGTATAACTTGAGTTTACTTACTGTTAATTATTACTTTTAAATCCATTCAAGTACCATTTATCAGTGGTTTACTCTGTTACTACTGGAATTTACAGAAGTGTTATATCTACATGTTGATGTATTTTGACAGTGTACTTAAATGGACTTGAACTAAATATTTTTAAAAAACAAAAAAGGTGTTTTCCTAAAATGTAAATCTCAAAAAAGGAGTGCGCAACTTTTACACCAGTGCGACCTAGACATCGATTTTTACAGTAAATATTTACCTGGTAACAGTACAGACTGTATGGTTTTAAGTCACAAGGTTTCAACAAATACTGCAGCCTGTATTTAGTAGAATAACTAGCTAATTAAATTAACTGTATTGACTTTTCTGATCAACCAATACAAAAACCTACCACTTTTTTTTTTTATTGCATCAACCATATTAAGTGGTCAGGAAGAATAGAAACATGGTCACATTAAGAGATTTTACTGTATACAATTTATAGTCAGTTGGGAAAAACCCTGGCAAAAATCTGACACAGTGAATGTAACATTTGTTTACATAAAAGAAATCCAAAAAGCAGTATTGTTTCAAAGTAAAAGCTCATTTGCACTCTTTGATATAACACTACATAACCCGACTCAAACCTGTTTTTACTAAAATTACACCGAACCCAATACTTATAGTCGGGTCCCGTCGGGTTTGGGTCAGGTTGCAAGGCCCTAATCAAATCGCCTTTGCAATTGCAACTACACCACAGGACTTTTTTGTTCAATGGCTTATTACTACAAAAGAAGGTTTCTTCAAAGCACAACCTAATAATTCTAAAAGCATTTATAAGAGACCAGACACAAATGAAAATGGGTCTTAAAACAACGACTGACAAATGACCCCCTCCTCCCCTCCCCCTCCCCCTCCCCCTCCCCCAACATAATGGCGTTAATTGACTTTGAAATAAATGGAGCATGTAAAGCCAAAGACTGAAGCTAGAGATAATTTGTTATGAACATTAGAAACCAATTACAATGGCTGTGGCAATTTACCTTCCTGTAATTTACTTTAAAATCAGCGAGCCACACCTCTCCAAGTAATAGATCAAGCTGTCTTGGTATACTAATTCAAAATCTTGCATACAAAAAAAAAAAAAAAAAAACACCAACACAAAGTTAAAAGTGAGCAAATTTATTAATTCGGATGTGGCTCAACCACAAGTAATTGAATTTAATAACCAATTTTAATTGGTTCATAAAAAATAATGTACTATGTATACAAATGTTATATTCTTTGTGTCAGATTTTGGCTGCATTTTTCCCAACTGACTATAAAATTCATACATATATACACAGGGCTTCTGTTTTTCGTTTTTTAGTAGTTGTATTTTTTGGTGCTTATTTTTAGCTATGTAAATAGTTTTTTTTTCTGGGTTTTCGTTTTTGATATACTGTATGAAATTAGTGTTTTCGGTTACTTGCCAAAATGCTTGAGCCTTTTTTGTTTGTTTGTTTTTTTCTGTCCAATATGTATAGTAGTAACTCGACAGTACTTGCACACTTAAGTTGTACCTTCCTTCCTTTGCTGTCTTCCACAACGAAATGGTCACAGGCACATTCTTCTGGGGTTTTTGTGTAATAGGCATTTTTGTACATTTCGCACAATTGCGTTTTAAATCCTCTGTATCTTAACTGTAATACAGCTTTAAATCCCACTAACAAGCCTCCATCCTGATTGTAATCTCTTTTTAAATCTCACCAGCAGAGTCTCCAATAGAATATGTAGGAATGTGCTGTCACTCAGTAGTTGGGGCGGGTTTAAAGTATTCAGAACGAATCAATGATAGATGCAAGTAAGGAATTGCCCAGCAGCACTGGGAAATGTATTTATTATTTTTGTAGTAGGTTTTACTTTTTTAATGGAAAAAGGGTAAAGTCAACATGAATTGATTAACCATTTCCACTGTTTTTGTGGTGTTTATTGGCTCTTCACCGATTTCATTTTTTTTTTTTTTTTTTTTTTTGTATCAGGGGTGTTTTATAGTTTCAGTTAAAACCGTAAAATCAGAAGTTAAAACAGTAACATCTCAATGTGATCATGTTTGTATTCTTCCTGACCACACTATATGGTTGATGCAACAAAAAAGTGGTAGGTTTTTGTATTGATTGATCAGAAAAGACAATACAGTTAATTTAATTTGCTAGTTATTCTACTACATATAGGCTGCAGTATTTATACACTCACTTTAAAAATCGTTGTCTAGGTCACACTGGTGTAAAAGTGGCTCCCTCCTTTTTGAGATTTAAATTTTAGGAAAACACCTTTTTTGTGTTTAAAATAATGAGTTAAAGTACAATTTAAGTACACCAACATACAGATATAACACTACTGTAAAATTGCAGTAGTAACAGTGTAAACCATTGATAATTGGTACTTTAATGGGTTTAAAAAGTAATAATTAACAGAGCACCAGTAAGTAAAATCAAGTTTATACATCCTACATCACATCTCTAATAACCTAATTGATTTAAAATTAACCTAATTTAGTAAAATCAAGTTATAGGGCCCACATCACATCTGTATTAACCTATTTTATTTTAGCTTATCAAGTACCCAACCACTTCAAGAACATATCTCTGTGTTATTGAACATTTCTTTCCATAACCACACTTAGACAATATAGTTCCAGCTGCATACAAATTCTCTGAATTAATTTCGGATTTAAAAAGTACTAAAACAGTGCTGCTTGCATCAATTAAAGCAAAAAAACAAACTAAACAGTGCACCATCTAATAACCAGTAAACAAAACATCAAGTGTTGCATACGGTGCAGTACAATTACATTAAACTTCCAGCTGTACAATAATACATTCATTTTGTTTTCTTAAAAAGAATCAACCACATACTTTACAAGTGTACCACTGCATTGTGACTTGAAGAACAAGTGACATTATGTAGTAAAGACATTTAAAAAGTACTCCATGCAAATAAAATGTTTTCTACATCGGGTCATAAACACGTTCCTCCTCTATCAGCTTGTTTTTCTTTCGATATATTTTTTAATTGGTCTTTGTTTCGTCTCGTCGCGTACTGTTTTTTCATTAATTCCAAACTCTCTTTAAGCATTGCAATTGCCATGCTTTTCGGCAAAGCCAACAACGCGCAATTTCAAACCTGTCTAGCTTTTTTATTTTTTGTCTAACTGGCCAACTGTGGAGAAAATGGAGACGAAGCACACTATTAAAGCGTATTAGTCAGTCTGTTGTCCATCCGTCCGTATATGTTTTTACACACTATATCAGGATAAACGCTTAAATCAACTGTGATTAAACTCGATTTATTTAGAAGACCAGAATATAAGAATCTGGGGATATATGAAGACATTTTTCTACATGCATGTTTGTCAAACTTACATTTTTACACAAGAATACAGTGGATACAGGCTAGGTCATGGTGATCTACTTTTTCATGTTACTGACAGATCTTATTTTCAATTTACATCCACGGATGATAGAGAGTGCCACTGATATTCACGTTTATAAACGTATTGTTTATATACTGTAAATTGTACATATGGTAGGCAGGCAACAACCACTGGTCAACATTTTACCATCATTTGTCCTATATAACGCATCCTTGAAGGCAGCAAACACCTATGTTCTGTATAAGACATTTTATAAATGTGTATTTACTGTAATGTGCACGAGTGCAACCCACTTTTTGATCACTCCTTCAATAACTATTTGTACTCAATCTTATAAATCAGGTATACATTTGTTTCTAATGATAGAAAAAAGTTGTATACATTGTGTGTATTTATAGAAGAAATTAAAAGCACCTTCTTACTGCTGTTGCAATTTCTCTTAGATATGTTGCTACACTGACAAGCACTTGTTCCACAATCTTATACATGTTCCACAACCTTTTCACTTTTTCAAAAAAAGTCTTGACTTTTCTGCTGCGTTTCAGCTCTTCATTATAATTACTTTCTTTATTTAAAAAGTTTTCGGGGCAGTGTGTTAATGGTACGTTTGCAACACAACCTTTTTTTGTTTGGTCTTTCATTGTTCTTAGTTTAAATTTTTGAAAGCAACTGTTAAATGTAAAATATTTGTACAATATAGCTTTTTTTAAATGACTAGAATGACTTTTTACAAGCTGAAAAAGGGACCCTAAGCCACATTATACAGTACTCACAATGTAATCTTTTATATTATTTTTATTTTTATATAGCGCATTTCATAGTGGACCACCATCACAAAGCTCTTTACAAGATAAAAGACTATTATAGCACAGTTACAATTGAGATACAAGGCTGTGGAGATCGTGGTAAGTCTGTCTGAGGCAAAACAGATATAATGCAGCCTATTACTTGTGGTTCCTGTCTACTGTTTGATAATGAAGGAGCACTGTATGTTTTATTCAACACAGCACTACATTTCAGCAATCAGACAATATCACAGTTATGTGTAAGCCTGCTATAGTGGTTTAAAGCTGTAGCTTCCTCCAAATGGTGTGGAGCTTCAATAGAGCACAGAGGTACAATGTAAAAAGCTTTAAATACTAATTTAGTCTGGAAGAAGCCAATAGCATCTTAGTATTCATTCAGATCTCTGCTTCAACCTTCAACTGATGCACAAATTGACAAAATTACTTTCAACAGTGCACATTTTTACACAACAGTACTCACAAGTTTGTTCACCATCCCTCCTGCTGGGGTTACTGTATTTCATTTTCTGCTGGTGTTAACACTTCTGAGCTTCCAGACCTTTGTAGTCAATGTACCGTCCTTCTCGCAATTCAGTTTGAAACAATATGCCAAGTTTTTTAATTGATTTATTCACAGACCAATATCATAGTGAACTTGACATTGACATACGTTTTTGACGTATATTGACATACGTTTTTACAGGAAGACAGGATTTTGGGTGTTACAGGCACCAGTGGCACCTACCCAAAAAACAAAAAACAGTTGTCAAAACATTTTTCACAGTCTGTAGGCCTAAAATAAAACGTGTTTTTTTTTTTTTTTTTTTTTTATTTGGGTTTTTTTTAAGCAGATGGTTAACTAGAGTATTACAGTCTTATAATGGGTGGTACAGACTAGGATGTATTTTATTACATGCATCTACATTAATGATACAGACCTGATTTAAAATCAATAATTAATTCCTCAATGAAAAAATAAATGTTTAAAAAAAAAAAAAAGGAAGGAGCAGTCAACTGGATTTGAGCTATGCTTTTAATAAAGCAATAATAAAAGAAAACAAATTATAGGTTTTCACTGTTTTACTATGTGCTAATGCCTTTCATCAGTAACAGAAAGAATTGAATTTACATAGAAGACATTAAAAACCAAATACAGAAATGTGATCAGAAATTTTTTTATTAAATTAAAAAATATATATAAAATTCAGCCAGGTTTGTTTAATGCTGCATTACTGGTCATGCTTCTGAATTTGAGTCGTACAGTATATCGAATATAGCGGGATCTAAATTCTGTGTGACAAATTAAGCTGCCAAACACAATGGAATAGCGATCATTGAAATTGCCCGTTAAGTTGTCAAATCGCATTTGGATTCAAATTCATCCTCTCCTCACCTGTTTATTAACCACCTAGCTCTGACGGATTGAGGTTTAAACATTCTGTATGAGGCGTTGCAGCCAGTTTACTTTCTTTACTAACATTACCCATTAAATTTACACTGCACTCGCACAATGTCATTCACACTGGTACCTATCAACTCAAAGCAGGAAGGACAGGGAAAATTATTATTCTTTTTATTTTTATTCCTGAGCTATGCTATATTATCCCTCTCAAAAAATATTGTTAGCACTGCTGCAATAGGTTTTTTTTCCCCAATTCTTCTTGCTACACTTACAGCGTAAAAAATAATAAAATATTTAACTAAAATATAGATTGAGGTTTTTTAATGACTAGAATTACTTTTTACAAGCTAAAAAGGGGCCCTAAGCCATATTATACAGTACTCGCTTATAATATAATCTTGTGTGATCGTGGCAAGTCTGTCTGATTATAAAAGGCAAAATGCATATAATGCAGCCTGTGGTTCCTGTCTACTGTTTGATAATGAAGGAGCACTGTATGTTTTATTCAACACAGCACTACATTTCAGCGACCAGACAATATCACAGTAATGAGTAAGCCTGCTATAGTGGTTTAAAGCTGTAGCTTCCTCCAAATGGTGTGGAGCTTCAATAGAGCACAGAGGTACAATGTAAAAAGCTTTAAATATTAACTTACTCTGGAAGAAGCCAATAGCATTTTAGTATTCATTCAGGTCTTTGCTTCAACTGATGCAAAAATAGACAAAATGACTTAACAGTACAAATCAATGAAGCTGCTTATTAACAGTGCACTAGAATCATTTAAAAGACATTTTGCTTCGTGTGCCACAAGTCTTTTGACATCTGATTTAATGGAAGCTGACAGGTTATTCTAACTGGTGTTCAGAACACATTTTACTATTGCTCCATTCATAGATGTAGAAAACATCTATGAATGCTAATTCATACATCTGCACATATCTTTGTATTTTCCAAACCAAAGCATTCTCAGAATTCCCCTAAGCAAAATCATATATAGTAGACAATGCTTTCTGCTGTTCACGTAGTCTTCTTGAGAAATCTGCACCAAGAATTTGAGTAAATTTGAGTTAAGCAGATGTGGTGGCGAGAAAGGTGTGTATGACCAAGACCTTAACAACCACCTAACTGATTTCACATGCAGACTTACTGTGTTTGCCATTACAAGAAAATTAAGTGAATTCTCCAAGACACAAATAGACAATGTATAAAACAACTTTGTCTCATGTGCAAGAAACATCTTCCCTTGTATTAAGAAGTGACTTGTTTTACTTGAACTACTGCTTTACTGTTGCAGATGCATTACAGACTTTGTAATGCAGTACACAGCAAATTGGCCTGTGTTGAAATCCCAGCGTAAACCGTTAGTGTTGATTTTAAGTGTTACATTTTCACATTTGACTCCACGCAGTGTTGTTTCAAATCTAAACCAAGGTATATTTCACATTGTAAAATAAAGTACACTAATCCAGAGTAATAATATCAACATCTTGTATTTTATTCACTTGTATTCTGTACTAAGGAACTCTGTGTTACAGCGAAAAATAACATCAGTTAAAAAGTTCCTCACATGTTTTGGAAATGAAGAGGGTGAAACATGGAGATCGTAACCAATTAATTTAAACAAGGAGTTACCGGTACTTTTTAAAATATATTATTCACTTAAAAGTAAGAGCCGTCAAGGCAGATTAAAGTTTAGATTTAATGGAGACTTCTGATGTATTAAATGGAGAAACAGTTCTATAAAAAGTCCAGGCAAAACCCAGTCAGTGTCACTCGACTTGCTAACTACAAGTTGTGTGGTCCATGCTCTAAGGATATCTGAGCTAGTTGCTGTTTGGTCCCATTTCTCCCCCCTGAATGCTTTTTACTGCATTCGGGTTAAACCTGAAAACTCCCTGAATAGGCACATACTGTATATGATTAAACGCATGCGCGGTTGTCTGTGTTTCAAATGCAACAGAGCAGAACTGGTGCCGATGACGGTAAACTGATTTACCTATTAGCAAAATGTGGCTTCTTAGTGTAATAGATTTTTAGATTTTTCAAAATGACAGCAATATAGCTTTAAGGTTTTTGCGTTTTTTGCACTTTTCTTCCCAGTTACTTGTTTTATGAGTGTGTGTTTAAGCCAAGAGCGCTTAGATATAACAGTCAATCGTTTCCCTTTGTAAAAAAGCATGGAGTAAAGTTGGTCAGTTTTCCTGTATGTTCTGTGTGCAATTATATTATTATAACTCCACTACAATATAAAACTTGTTTGTATGTGTGCATGTGTGTGAGAGAGAGAGAGAGAGAGAGAGAAAGAGAGAGAATAGATGTCAAAAGTTTGCATACCCCAATGTGTGGAAAAATACATATGGATACAGGTAATTGGTCTCCTCCAGTGAGAAATCCCATCAAAGGAAAAATGAAGACAGCAACTCCCGTTACAATTAAGTCCACAGCGCAAAGGAATCCTCAACAAAAGCAATAGTTTTTATTTAAACATTAAAAACCACAACAATGGCTTACGTGTTTCGACCCGTAGGTCTTCCACAGAGCACAACAGATATCTATATTATATACATATGTGTGTGTGTGTGTGTGTTACTTCATAGCAAACAACACAGGCCTATACACAGCAGTTTTGGAATCCTATGATTAGTTGCCAAGCTGGAACGCATGCGCAGTTATCGGTTCAGCGTGAATCATAGATGCAGAAGCAGGTCCGTCCAAAAACAGACAGAAAACGTACAATTTCCACAAAGAGTGGGACAATGAGCTTTTGCTTACAAGAGTAAGAGACAAGTGTATTTGCCCGATATGTGGTGCGGGACTACACACAGACTTTGAAAAAACATTTCCTGCAGGAAGAAATCTCAGAGTCAAAAATGTATGTGAACTAAACCAGTGAAAAAAGCAAATGCTGCAACAGAAGCCTCTTTCTAAGTTGCTTTCTTTCAAAAACAAGACAGCATTTACTGGTACATTGGTAAAGGGCACAATGACTGTCATGGCCAAATCATTACTCAAAGGTTTAAAAAACTAAAAGTCAGAAATAATGTCTGCTATAACTGCCAATAAATAGTGTGTGTATGTTGATATGGTTTAAACGTTTCAAGGCTGACACATACATAGCATTTAAACGTCATAAAAATGTACCAAAAGCACATCCCTAAAAGGACATGACCCGAGACACTGCTGTTCTGCTTGATGACAATTTAAAAACACTCTATAGTCTGAAAACAGAAGATGTTGAACAAAGCTGTTGTTGCTGCACGATTGACGATGACTTCGGTGCCAGTAAAGGTGGATGTACGCTGGAAGCAAACTTTGTATCTGTATCAAATGCGAATATTTTAACAGAAACTGTCATGTGACCCAGTCCTTATCCCTCTCATTAGCCCATTCACAAACACATTCACACATTTCTTAGGGCTATAAAAGCCATTATTTCATTTTGTTTTATTACAGGTACTGGATAAGACACCACGCAAATGCAAAGAAATCAGACATGGGAATTTAAAGATCGCAGTGCTGCCAATATAAAATCAAAAAAAGAGTACACTAGAAAAAGGTAGATAAAGTGAATCAACGGCTCGAGTCCCAGAACAGAACAAAAAACGTTTCAACACGCACACCTCAGACATCCACCTGCAGCCATGTCATATTTGTGCTTTTACATCACTACACAAAAAACAGCAATTACTTTTCATGTTTTTAAAACCAGAACCTAAACAAGTCAGCTTGCAGGGCTATTTATTCATAGGACAAGGTGTTACTGAATTATTTCCAGCAGGCCACAGGTACAGCCTAATTT
Organism: Polyodon spathula; assembly: GCF_017654505.1. NCBI lineage: Eukaryota > Metazoa > Chordata > Actinopteri > Acipenseriformes > Polyodontidae > Polyodon > Polyodon spathula. The sequence goes on along the minus strand of NC_054539.1, from coordinate 44,729,497 downwards.
ACAAGGAACACTATTACATTAAGAGTCTGCCTCTGCTGCAATTTACAGCTCTTTTTAGTAAAATACACATCACATGGCAGCCACTGTTAAAGAAAAAAAGGTGATGCATCTGGCAAAAGTGGTTGATTGTTGGTGGGCTAATTTGGGAAAGCATGTGTAATAGAGCATATTTCATTAATATATATAATACTTTTCTGCCACTGTAATACCAACCAAAATGTGAAAAATCACTTACCAGCATTCACTATGGCATCAAGCTCAAGGATAGTGATGTCACCTTTGTAAAGAGATACCTTGTCACTCAAACTAGGTGTCTGCACTGAAGAGTCTTCCGCATCAACTTTACCTGTCAAAAAAAGTAAAATACAGGTGTTGACCAAGTGTACTATTCATAACTGTTGTTGGGCAAGTCTCAAGTTTTTAATCCTAAATTCAACTTGATCGCCTTAAATTTTCTTTTTAAAAAAGAATTTTACAATTTTACAGCATGCTTGTTTGTTTGTGTTTCCAACATAAAAAAATGACTATTTTAATATGCAGTACACAGAAGTAAGCAGAACATATTTGCATACAGAGTGAAACCAAAGAAGATGCAATAATGCTTTATTATAATAATAATAATAATAATAATAATAATAAATAATAATAATAATAATAACAATAATAATAATAATAATATAATTTAAAAAATATACTCCAAAGCGGTTAACTTTCTTGTTTACTGTTCACATGACAACGATGGTTTAAATCAGCCCATCCATGCACCTGTATTGGCTTTTCTGTGACCTGTACTGTACAGTAGGAGGTGGGACAAAGTCAGTGTTGCATTGTTATTTTGATTTAGTTTGCTAAAATCTAGTTTTCAGCATTGGAGGTACAATACCAAAAATGGACATCAAAGCAAAAAAAAAAAGTATATTTCGGCTGAGGATCGTGTTAAATACATTTCCCAAATAAACTTTACATGCAGATGGAGGTAAACTGTTTCGCACACCTAGTAATTTGACTTTGGAGAAAATACAATTGATTGCTTTTTAGCTTCAGAATCACACATTAAATGAAAGGCTACTACTGAGGCTGCTAAACAGAACGTAAAACAAATAACAGCTTTCAGAAAACAAACTGGAAAGTCAATGTGTCCAAGTTAAATCAGTACTACAGGTATGATCTAGCATAGCCACCTCGCTTCAAACAACTCCCTGCTTACTTTTTAAACAGAGTTTTAATTTTTATACACGAATAGGCATGTTTTCTTTCATTTGATCAATAAAATTAATTCTTGGATGGGACAAACATGGCAATGAACGTGCTGCCTATATGGCCTTTATTAAAGAATGCCAGGCGTACTTGGGTAACCGAATTTTGAAACTGTTTCTAATCTATTTCCACATCTGTATAACTTGTGCAAAGCTTTGCCTTACACTTCCAACCTATTCAGTGGATGTAGAAGATGCAGTCTCAATGTATGGGCATGTCTTCACAACACAGAGGCAGAGTAACAAATGACAGCACTCAGCTGTAGTAAGGAAGCAAGTACTGTACCACCATTTGTCGGCTTTTATAGTGCTCTGAAATGTTAATCTACTTAATAATAATATAATAATACTATTTAATGTTTATACTGGTCCACGAAATCCCGCGAAAGGCAGCCAATGCTAGGATGCCAAAACAGGAGTTAGGCTACACGTTCCCAGGATTTAGATTGTTAAAACACGATCAGCCATGTTCTGAACATACTGAAGCCTGTGTTAGAGACAGTAGCAAGCAGAGCACTGTAGTAATCAAGTCTAGAAAAGACAAAGGCATGTACTAACTTCTCAAAATCAAACAAAGACAGAATAGAAAATAATCGGGCAATATTACGTAAATGAAAATAGACACTGATGGCATTCCGTACATGGGACTCAAAGGCTTGACTAGGGTATTAAATAATACCAAGATTTCTCATTTCAGAACTAGCCCTAATCTCAAGCCCATCAATAACCGGACTAAAAGTTGTCAAGTTTACACAGATGATGCTGAGAGCCAAGTATCATTAACTGTGACAGGACAGCGTTGTTGTGATGTCAGGCCAGATGCAGGAACCAAACACCCAGAGACAGCACTGCAATTCAAAAGACGCTGCGCGCCGTTTATTTCAAACAATAATAAAATAAAAGGTTTCAACAAAAACAACACACTGCTCACAGAGCAAAAATAAATAAAATTAAACAAAAACAAATCTCGAACACAATAGCCAACTAAACCTACGGTCAGGCTGGGCAAGTGCCTTCATTGTTCCGTTTTTAATTTTAGTTTTGTTTTGTTCCCTCTTTCCGCTTGCTCTTGTTCCTCCTCCGAACTCCCACCTCGAGAGCTGCAGGATTATATACAGGTGACCATCTCCCGATTAGTAACAAATTAATCACTTAATTCGGGAGATGGCCACCTTCTGCACTAGTTTTTTTATTAATTACTCCTGACAGAGGACGAGCTACCGACCTCGCCTCTGCCAGAACACATTTTAAATAAAAACAAAACAATAACAAACAACACACTGCTACGCTGTCATAAATACACAAAATAAATCAGAATACAAACACATACAAAACAATAAAATTGCACAGGGGCGGAGGGGGAGACCCCGTTCTAAAAATAAATAAACAAATAAATGTACAGGGCTCTTCGCCCTGTAACATTACCTCATCAAAATGTTCTGTTGCATCCATAGTTTAATTTTGGTCAAGCAATGTCTAAGTACAGAGACAGTGAAATAAATGTCAGGTTTAGTCTGCAGGTAAATTTCAGTATCGTCAGCAGAAGAATGAAAAGAGATGCCATGGCGACGAATCATGTGGCCAAGTGGTAGCATATAAATACTAAATTAAAGAGGCCTCAATATAGAGCCCTCAAAACCTCTCATTGTCACAAATTGCTTTCTATCAGACAGACAGGATCTGAACCAACTAAGAGCAGAGCAGAGCTAGAAATACCACCAAAACTTTCCAAACGGTTAAAAAGAATATCATGGTTAACAGAATCAAATGCAGCACTAAGGTCTAAAAGAAACAGACAGGATAATGGACCTGAATCAGCAGCCATTAACACATCACTGACAACCTTAACAAGGGTTGTTTCAGTACTGTGTAATGGTCTGAAGCCTGACTGAAAAGTTCATTTTTCGCAAATGAAGCAACTGCACCCTCCAATTTTTGCCAAAAAAGGCTGATTAGAAAGAGGCCTAGAAATTACAAAGAACTTCACAATTTTTTTTTTTTTAGCAAGGGTTTAACAGCAGCTATTTTAAATGCCGAAGGAACAACTCAGAACACAAGGAATAATTTATGATTTTAGTTAACAATGGGCAAAGAATCAAAGAACTGAAAAGCTAGATCTAAACAGAAAAGTGGGAACCCGGTCTAGGAACATGTTGTGGGTCGCATTTTAATAACAAATTCAGTCCAGCTTGATGGAGTAACTTTAGCAAAATCAGTATGAGGGAACCCAGCAAACTCAGACATGGGGTTTAACAAGGCAGTAGTTATAGAGTAAGCAACTGTTGGAGAATATAAGATTATGTTAGAGAGTAAGTAGCGGGGTTCTGAAAAACAGTGTTACACATCCCCATGTGTTGCTACTACTGTTTAAATAAACATACCTGGAATTTTTCTTTTCATTGTTAACATTCCGACAACTTTTTCCCCCCTTACAACTTTAAAGTCTGTTTCAAAGATCTTTTCAAAATGTCCGCTCTAGTGGACTGGGGTTTGAGATCTGTCCTCTAAGTTACTGCCGGAAAAGCGATAAATTTCCGCAATCGTGGAATTAGGCATTTTGGGAATCGAATTTGCACTGCACCCTGCCAATTTCACTTAATTCATCTCGTGAGTTCACTCACTTGTCTCTACTGAAACTCAACATGGGGACTGCACCAACGAAAGGAAAAAAAAAAACAATGTTTCAGCAAAAGAGAGAGCTGAAGCATTTTCTGATTATCTATATGAGGATGGTGGGATACTATTCTGCAAATTTTGCTGTCATTCAGTTGATCACGTACGAGTCAATACCACTAAAATATCACATTGCCAGTCATAAAGAAGCAGAGAACACGAAAGCAAAAAAGACACAACAAAAAAATGGCAAGGACTGCATTCTTCAAAGCTGAAAAACTTAGATGCAAGGTACTATACTCAAGGCAGGGATTTCCTGAAATAAGCTATATTAAATTGTGTACTTCACTACTGTTTAGTTTATTTCTTTCCACTCTACCTGCATTTAATAGAGCTATAATTTGCAATGTTAAACCACAACCATTTCTTAATCGCTCAAAGCTATTTTTTCTAAAGGAAATTGGTCGCTTTATTGTGTAAAGGATGTAGTCACTACACATACTTTGTTTCATAAAGACAATGGCCCTGAATATCAAAGCCTTTCTGACCATAGGGGAGGGCATTTGTGGCAGTGTTTTAACTTTCCGACTGTTTTTCGTGTTCCGAACAAAAATCAAAAATGGACAGGAATAACGAGAACAGTTCCCAATTCCCACACTATGAAGACTGTTATGCAAATTAAGTGAGTACCTAATTAACGTACCCCCATGCAAAAATCAAAAGGATCGAGGTTTTTCATCTAAAGTGGTTCCACTGGTTTTAAAGAATCCTAATGGAGATGGAAACCTTTTTCAAACAGGCTCCGTGCTCAAATAAAGAAACGTCTGCTGTAGGTGGAGTGACTCTGACTATACAGTACGAATGGTGAGGGTGCTCATTGTGCTGCTAGGGATTGCTGTGATTTTAGAGGATGAAAGGGACAACGTAGCTGCCTCCTCCCAGTATGGGATTGTAGCCGAAAGCATACCCTGTTTGGACCTTATTGAATAGGTGTCCTGCATGGCCAGTATCATTCACAGCCGTTTCATTCTTTGCCACAGGTTGTTTGTATGATATTATACAGTCACATGTTGTTTATTTTCATAAAGTGCAACCAGGTATGGACATTATATGCCAAAATGAAAAACAAATAAATAAATAAAACGAATAAATAAACAAATGTCTATTTATTTATGCATTCATTTATTTTTCATTTTGGCATAAAATATCCACCATAACCGGGTACATGAAACTATAATTTAATTAATACAGAACATACATTTACAAAATTAGCCTACATTAAAATGCACTGTTCTGACACACTTGCTTTATTATGATGTTCTATTAAAATGTGTCTTCTCCTGTTTCTCCATATCTCCTGAAACACATCTGTTTTGTTTTTCTCCACCTTTACAACTGTTCAGTCCCACCTGTCCACTGATTGAAATTCTGAGTCATTTGCGTCACTAACATATAGGTTTGCCATTTAAGTACTGAATAGTTATTCTGCCACCTTTATGTAAATTGCCCCCATTCCACCTGTCAGTAAACAGCAGAAAGGTGTTTCATTTTATGATGGAAACAACGTTCGGGATAAGTTGGGTTAAAACAGATGGAAGCCAACAAGTTTTGGACTGTCAGAAGATACTTGATATTTAGGGCCATTCTGTCTGGAGACACGCCTCTTGTTAAATTTGTTGCTGACGTTATATTTAACAGTTTGGAATATCTAGGTTTCTGGTTAAGAACCAGAATACTGGTTCTGACCTCCACTCACAAGCAGAGCAGTCATGGCATTTAATTTACTAAAAGCAATTACTGTTGCAGTGGGCATTTTACAAAAATTAAAAGGACATTGTAATGGTGTCTAAAAATACAAAAAATAAAAATAAAAAAAAGATCTAAAACTGTTAGTCCACTGAGTTCATTCATCCCAGATGACACTGCCTCATGTGACACCAGGCAGACCATCCTAAGAACCTGAGCAGCCACTGCCTAAAAAAGGGAATTCTTGAGTGTGACTAATAGGTGCATTAGCTGACATTTATCATGGTGCACAGTGTTACCATCTGACCAGACAAAATGAAGACGCTAATTCTGGGACTGCAGCCAAAAGTGTAAAAATACCACCAAACATGCTGTATATTAAACATACAAGTCAAAATACTAAATACAGTACACCCTCGCTATAACAACCCTGTTTTGGTCCAATGCCTTTTGTTCGCTATAGTAAAAGGATAATTCAAAACGGGATAGTTTCAAATTGTCCGAAGTAGGGGTGCTAGATTCTGTTTAATTTGTGAAACATTTAAACTTTTAAAAAATATGATAGTTAAAATTTAAAAAAAAAAAAAAAAACGAGAAAGTGATACTTATTTTTAAACAAATAGTTTTTTATAAATTACCACAGATATATCTATAAATAGGCGTTCTAATTTTCAGTGTTTTACCCCAGTTTTTTTTTTTTTTACTCTCCTTTAAAAATGCAATTGATATCTGTTAAGCCATTCGTGTATCTCAATCACAACTGAGAAACGCGTTAGAATAAGACGGCTCAAGATGACTTCCCATGCACCTGCATAGACCTCTCAGAATTACATTTCCCATCATCCTACTGCTCACTGGTAAATCCATCTCAGTTACATATGTGAGCAGGAGGATGATGGGAAATGTAGTTCTGGGAGGTCCATGCAGGTACATCGGAAGCCATCTTGACACAGTTTTTCGATAGTTATCCACATAGGCAGGCAGCCGCAGAGAATTATAACTTTTTGATCCAGAGCAGAAGTTGCTCCTGGTTTTCTAAAAGTATTCGTAAGAATCTTGAGGTGCATACCTAGCAAGAGACAATGCAGGTATACAAAAGAGAAGTTACATACAATCTAAGAAATGTCCAATATTAGGGAACTAAGTTGCATTATTTACAAAGAGAATATAAAAACTTGTATACTACAAGTATACTTGTGCCAAAATAGGATGGTATAATGGTACCAATAGTATAGTAAAACCAGAGAATTGTGGCACCTCTTGCAGTATACTACTTTACTACTTGTTTTGTAATGATATTGGATTCTGATCCAAACTTCTTTATACCATCTGATAAATGTTGAACACTATGGGAGGTGAAAAACAACAAAAATTAAATAACAAATGTACAAGCATTATATATTAAAATGTGCAAGTGTTGTATATTAAACATACAACTCAAAATACTAAATACAGAACACCCACACTATAACAACCCTGTTTGGGTCCAAAGCCTTTTGTTCGCTATAGTAAAAGCATAATCCAAAACGAACAATATAAGCTGCTGAAGTAAATTAAGGAAGTCACCTTGGATAAAGGCATTAGCTAAATTATTCAGAATATTAGTACTGTTTTTATACCTTGATTTTCTTTATTATTACAGTATTTGTCACTACTACCACTAATAAAGCGCATCAACAAGGTTTCAGTTTCATTTCAATTGCAAATGTTAATTTCAGTCTTGGTTTAAGATTGTTAATACAAGTTTTTAAAAAACATACTTTCAATGTCTTTTCCTTGAGAAACTATATAAAATAGGTAGTAAATGAAAAAATGGATTTAAAGCAATGATTTTTCTTTTTTTTTTTTTTTTTTTTTAAATCAAGTGATTTAAATCAGCCACCCAACAATGATATGCTTTAACATTGTTCATGTACTGCTGCTGTAACTAAACTCTGCTGAACAAAGCCTACATTTTTGGTCTCCCTTTTTATCAAAATATACCCAGACAGGGCTTTGCTTATTTCAAGCTCTCAAATGTGACACTGCTAGTCACGTGAGCAAAACCATAGTGGACATTGGGAGGTGAATCCAGTGACAAAGGTAGGAAGCAGACAAACAAAAAAAATTCTGCAGTAGCTGTTATTTGCAGACACTCTCTTGTTCTTATTGTTTGTCCTACACATTTTTTACAAAGTTTCAAAGATTAAGCAAAATTAAAACACACTTCACACTTTACTAACATTTAAACTCTAAACGAGTAACACCCCTAGTCCTAGCAGTGTACAGTGCCAAAAAGTGATCTGGAAAGAAAGAAACTGCACAGCAAGGTGCAACACATCTTACAGATACTGTTATAAAATGTATATGGCTGTGATACTGGCTATTTAAAACATGTAATTAACCAAATGTATCACAAATACAAAATAAAAGTAAATGAGGTGATGTAAATAATTTTACTTTTTCTTTCTGCTCAGAGAGAGATATTATCTTGAAAACAGATCTACTTCAACAAGGGAATTTATTTTTTTATCAGACAAAGCAACCCCATGGGCATAAATGTAAGGGGAGTGGCACCTGTGATTTAATAGTTTGTAAAAAATGGAAGTGTCAAAAAGACATGCATCATTGATGTGGTTAGACGTAAACAATGTGGTTGTGAAACAGTTCATTTTCACCAACGGTAGAGACCTACAAGTCACAAGTTCACAAGTTCACAATCAGACACAAGTTGCTGAGCAATTTAGCGTTTTCCTTTCTGGCGAGTTGCTTCATCATTTAGTGTTTACAATTTTGTGCAATATTCATAACGAATCTAGAGCCGCTGCATTTAACCTGTGTAGGGGTGCTGTGTTAATTTTGTTTGACAGTTAGTTTAATAACATTAGTTTGTCTGTTACTTTATTATTGTAGTTTATTAACATACACTTGCCTATTGCTTTTCTCTTATTCTGTTAATTTTATATGTTGATGCATGTGCGTCATGACAAGTAATTAATATGTATTTATTTATCAATTCATATTGTGGCTGGTGGTCAACTCGGTCTTAAAGAACACTTTGGCAAAGAGAACACTTTGCCTGCTTGTTCTCTTAGACCGAGTCAACTGTAACATGACCTCAAGTGGTCTCTGAGAAATCAAGCTTTCACAGCATGGTGCTGGCAAACGTTTCTGCTAATGCCTTCATTAGTGTTCTAAAAGGCACGTGTCTAACACATAATAGAACAGAAAGCTCAACCTTATAATAAAACCTTAAACTTGGAAAAAAGAATCCTGAATAACTACTATAAAAAAAAAAAAAAGACTGAGGACCAAGAACTAAGCGTTGCATTAATGCTACTAATCCTTGCGTACAAACCAACATCTGGATTTAACTTAATTAAAGCATCTACGCATAGCGCACCTTTGCATAGCAGATGCATTTGATTTGGTTTACTCTGCCTCTGTTTTATACTAATACAAAGAGACAGTCTAAATCAAAACCTTTTTAAAAGCTTGCAGGACACCTGTACGTAGGAAGAACTTGCTAGACTGCAGTGGCAAAAATTGCTTACACAGAAACACCTCGTTTTCAGTTAGATGAGAAGACTCCAAATGTAAAGTGGCTTTCTGTTGTTGGTGGTTCAAAATGTTGTTTTTTCCTACAAAGCTATGAAAACACCAGTTAATTTAAATAAACCTTGGATTTAAAATATGTAGTTTTCCCCCTTGTATATTCCTTGTAGTATGAATGAAACCAAAAAGACGTTCCTCTCATCAAAAAATAATACTTACATTTACTTTTTTCCTGTTGCTTCCAAGTTGGAATTTCCTCCAGTGGAACATACTTTTCTCCATACTCTTTACGCCTTTCTTCAAGTCCCAATGCTAATAAACGCTCTGTAAAAATACATACATACATACATAAAATCCTGTGGCTTTTCTAAATATTAAGCACAGTAAGTTTTACTTCAAATTTTACTTCTATCTCCTCATACTTTTGTTCATTTACCTTACAGAAATGTCAGTCTGATTAGGACAAATGCACAGCAGCATTCAAAAGATTTATCTGAAAACATGCAAGCCTGCTGTTTAGCTTTAAATATACTCGTTTTACTTAAAAACACAGTAATCTTCCAAGCACTGCATAAACAATTCTTAAAATACTACAGTTGAGTTTTTGGGGTTTTTGGATTTCTACAAATTGCACACCTAAGTGTTCATTACCGTTGTTCACCTGTAACAAAAAAAAAAAATCATCTGATGTGCTGAGGGCAGTTTCTAGTGGATATTCATTTCAGCTGCGTACCCGTTCACCTGAAGTTACTTCTAAAAATCCACTTCAGAAATCCACAAAAAAAAAACAAATTTAGTAGAAAAAAATAATGATCTTGAATTGATTTTTTTTAAGGTATTATATACCATCTCTAAATCACTGAATACATATTTCATTTGTGTTTAGCTGCTACTTTCCACCTGTACGCAGGCATGATTTCGGTTGAGTGGATTATCACTCTGATGTGTGGGTAAAACAGGAGCGGTGACTATGTCTATGGAAAGCGCTCTTTGTTGCTCATTAACTTTGGTGTTTTCAACTTGTCGTATAATTGAATACTAATCAGTGAAGCACAATATTTGGCATATTCTGAAGTATAAATGCTCCGATAAACATAAACAATAATCACAATACTTTGACGGAGAAAAAAAAAAACAGAGAAAACACAAGAGTACAGAAAGTGCAAAGCGACAGAAAGTTATACTGAATCCTTCTGTATGTTTTTTTTTGTTTTTGTGAGGGGGGGGGGGGGGGGTTATATTGGTTTTAATAAAAAAAAAAAAAGTTTATCAGTTTATAATTTTATCTTGATGTTAATGTTTTTGATATTGTAAATATTTTAAATGGCACACAATTATGCTTAGTTGGGAAGTAAATGGTAAACTGATGACTATTTTGTCTTATTTATAATAACTTTGCTTAACAGAAAGCGAATACGAGTGTTTCCAAAGAGATTCCCAAATACTATCTTTTAATTCTGTGCATCCGCAAAGACACGTAATTAAAAGTTTTAAGAATTAAGCCTACTGTTTGGTATTGTGTCCTAAACCAGCAGTTTGTCAGTCCCAAAATGTTGTGACATAAATTATATATTAAATAAACGGGGCAAAAATAAATATGTTAATCGCAATATTCTGCCTTTTATTGTAACTGTGGTACCATTCTGTCTAGTTAAAATTGTAAAGGGGTACTTTAGCTGAAAACTCCAGACAGAAGGGGTACAAGTTTCAAAAAAACGTTGCAAACCCCTGGCCTAGTATATGGATCCTAAACAGACAGCCTCAATAACAAGCAGGACACTGTGTGGTTGTACACCAGCATGGACTACTACCAGTTTGCAGATGTGCAAAAATAAATAAGTCTCACATTTCTAAAAAGAAACGATGCTTGCAACGTTAAAGAACCAGTGGGCTGTACTGGTTCCTACATATGCATATAGAAAACGTAGCCACACAATACCTGCACATACTTATAAAACTGCAATGCCAGTAGTTGTATCACCTTTAGATTCATATGCAGTAAAGGTAATGTAAATAGTCAGGACTGTCATGCACAAAAAAAAAAAAAAAAAAAAAACCCACTGGGCTTACCTTTTTCCATCCTCCAGTCCTTTTTCTTTTTGCTCATGTTACCGTGATGGTTGGACTTGGAAGTAGAGTTTTTTGTGTTTGTCAGCCCCAGACTCACTGCGAGTGTGTTAGGAAACTCAGAGAAAGTGAAACCGCTCCAGAACAAGCAACGTCTCACCTGTGAGGCTGTCAAAAATACCAGGATCCCAAACCGACCAACCTAACTTGATAGTTGTGTAAAGCTCCACCTTCTCCGTGCCTGGTTCTGAGGCATTGACGAGGACGTGAAATACTGATTGGGTTTTGTTGCTGGCAGTCATGCATTGCGTGACAGCTGTTAGGTTGATCGACATTAAGCTAGTTCCTCAGCAAGTCTTGAGCAAGTATGGAGCTTGCATCAGCAATTTAGTGTGGTACTACAACAACAATGCTGGCAGTAGTGTGATTGCATTGCAGGGGATAATGTAGCAGTGTTCGCATGGCATGGGTTTGTCAACCCTCACACTCGCCAGTGAAAAATTCAGCCTTTTGTTATCTTTACGACGGCAGCGTAGCTCAGTTAAAATTATGTCTTTTAATTATGTGTTTGGGTTTTTTTTTTTTTTATGAAGTAGATATAACTAGTGCTACATTCTGCGTTCTGTTATGTCATAAAATATATTCACCTGCGTGTCTGCTTGGCCTAACAGTTTTTACATATGCTAAAGTAGCGCCTGTTTTTTCATAAGATACCACATAACAAAAATAATTGAATGCCCACCCGTACTGGCAATGAAAGCATTATACAAATATTGTTGTGGTTGTTGTTTTATCTGAAAACACAAAGCGTTGCGATTATGTTTAATCATACCGTCACAAGTCACAGTAAAATACATTAGCACATTTGTTTTTAATGTATTTGTTTTACATTTCTGTCTTACATAGATTGTATTGTACTTCTGGTTGTAGATACGAGTACGAATTGCATCCATTGGGCCCTATTCATCTACATATTTTATTTTTAAATACAATAAATAAATAAAGCCCTTCATAAAACACTATCAGCTGTTTTAGAGAAGGTTGCTTTTTTTTTTCAAAGCACTAACTTAAAGAGTAAATAGGGGTTCCAAAAAATATAGGGTTACATGTGTTTCTACAACTGTTTAAATAACGTACCTGTAATTTTTATTTTCATTGTTAACATCCTGACAACTGTTTACATTTATAACTTTAAAGTCATTCAAAGCTCTTTGAAATGTCCGCTTTAGTGCACTAATAATAGTGTATTACTGCCCACATTGTCAAACAGGTAACACAGCAATAACGATCCACGATGTGGTAGAACAGAAAAGCCAGTGCACTTATGTTTTTATTATTATTATTATTATTATGGGTTTTTTTTTTTTTTTTTTTTTGTTTTTTTTTTTTATTGCTCTACCTGTAGTGATTGGCAAACCCTTTCAAACCCCAGTGCACTAGAACGGCTATTTTGAAAATATCTTTGAAACAGACTTTAAAGTTATGTGTAAACAGTTGTCAGGGTGTTAACGATGAAAATAAAATTTACAGGTACGTTTTTTAAAGAGTTGTAGCAACACGGGAAGTATAACATTATGTTTTTCGGATCCCCGCTACTTGCTCTTTAGTGAATGTTTGTTTTGTTTTGTTTAGGGCCCATTGTGTATTGGAACTTAAATAACTTAATAACAAAAACATGACATGCTAGGGATGGTACACGGTGAATTCTTTAGTTGTAATAGTTAATATAACTATAAGTTATCCAAGTTTATTTCCATTTCATATTTACATATCACATGAAAGTTGTGTTGTTAAAATAACTGCTTCAGCTTAGACAGGAACAAGCTGTTGGCATCGTTTTTGTCCCCTGTCTAGTCATAAGTACAAGTACAACCTATGTGATATTCCGTCGCAGTCCACAATCTCCTTCAATCATATCAATCTGAATGGATAGGACCGCACAGTTGCTAAGCAACCTCCTCCCACCAAGGAAATTGTGTATAGCATTGGGTCAGTTTATCGGGATTTGAGAACTTTCTAACAACGGTTACAACAATTATATATTTATTGTAATTTGAGAGCTGTTTGGAGTAGACAACGATGATGTCGAAACTCATTGTCATCGTAGCTCTGTTGATCGGCAGCGCCGCTGTAGTGAGTATGTGTCTTGTGGAGTGTAAAATAAATACATTAAATAAATCAAGACTACTGGTATCACACCCACAATATAGTTATGCATTTTGTTGAAACTGTTTCCTTTGATTTGATAAAATTTTGAGACTACGAAGTCCCGACTTCTGTTGACACCTTTTCCAAATATAGGAACAGATGTTGTCCAATGTTAAAAATGGTCACCAAAGCAAGGAAGACAAATAATAACATTGTGATATTTAAAGTTGTATTCCTAAAGAAAAAAAAAAAACAACTGATGTCACATTTCAACAATTCAAGTAGCATTGCCTTTTGCAGTTTTTTGACAAAGGAGCCTTGTTGCTGTCAGAATGTACTGTAGAAACAATAGATCTTAAGAAACTACTGATGCCCTGAGGTAGGGGAAAGGTTAATTGGATAATGGTGTTCATATGATATTAATATGTTCGTTTGTTTCTTTTGGATTTCAATGGTTTGTGGCTGAAGATGTATAGATATGAAACGGTACCGGTTGATATGTTGTTTGTAATTTACAGATTTAAAAACATTTAACAACCATCTCAGACAGTAGCCTACATATAATTTTTTTTTGAGTTTCCACTTTGGAAGAAAGCTCCCCTTATATTATTATTTTTGTTTATTTTTTTACCATAATTGTGCCTGTTTGGGTTATTTTGGTGTACACTTTAAATATATAGTGGACTTCAGCACACCAGTGAAAACAAATATAAGTTGTATGCAATACCCTAGTTGTGTGCAGTGCAAGGCTAGCCAAAACCTTAGGTCAGTGCTTTGAACCTTGTAGGTATGCAGACACAATACAAAATGATTCAATTAAGTCATAATACATTCATATGGGTTGCGCTGTTTATTTTTGTTGCATTGTCACATCGAGTTCAAAAAGTCAATTGAAAATTTTCAGCTAAATTCAAAATGTATTTTTTTAGCTAGTCACAATTTCTTCAAGTCAGTCATAAATCTAAATCCTTGGTTCTGTCTATAGTACCTATAGAAACATAGTTTATGTTAGTAGTCACGTGACTAAACTGAAAGTTATCTACAGTATTGCTTTTTTGAAAAGTAATTATTTCGGTCTGATTTTTTTTAAACAAGCTAAACTGATACTGAATGCTACCCTGTCTTGCAGGAAATCCTGTAAAGACTGGAACGTATATATTACAGCAGTAGTTTCTTCTAGTATTTCTAAGTGTCCATGCCACCACATACTAAATTAACTTAAATTAAAAAAAAAACAGGTATTATATAACCAACCCCCACAAAGACTGAGTGGGAGGATTGTCTTGTCTGATGAATATGTGTTGTTAATGCAGTACATAATTTCAGTTTGAAACACGAGAATACAAATGTTTCCTTTATTTATATATTTATTTTGTATTGCATAAATTGTGAATATATGCATAACTTTAAGCCATACATTCCAACTGTCTAATGTAATAACATTTAACAATTGTATAGTATTGTTGTATAAATTGCACATTCCTGATTGTGAAAAATATTCAAAAGTTGCTGTGATTGTTCGTTTTTCATTTTCAGTAGCTGTGCAGTACATTATAGCTCTATAATGAGGTCATGTGCTACCAAAGCCAAGCATCTCTGGCAGTGCAATAAGTGCATTAGAAAACTGAGTACAGGTTCATAAGTGTTAGCTGTATAGTGCCCAGTGCATAGATCCATGACTTTTTGCAGTGAAGCCTGGTGGTAAATCTAGTGTGTCCTCTTTTATCGTACATCTCCAGGGGCATTTACAGTACTATACATTGTTAACCAGGAATGTGTTGTGACAGACAAAGTCCAATTCTAATGAAAATACAGGGAGCTGCATGTAAAAATATGGGGGTAGATAGGGTGCTAGTGCAACAGAGTTATCTGCTTGTATCAGGAATATGGGTCAAAAGTTGATGCTGCCATTCTGCCAGATTTTTAATAGCTGCCTATGAAAATGGTTTTACATTTTGTAGGCACTACTTTTCACATTCTCACTGGAAATTGTGCGCTGGACTTTTTAAAATCCTATGCACATGTCCTTTGTTGAAGGATTTTTCAACTGAACACAACCCAGCATAGGTTACACACTAATCCCCTGAGCTCCTAAAAACATTTAGGCTGTTATGCTGGTATGTTACTGCAGGTATTAGTAAGCCCTGTAAATCAATTAGTTTTTATGACAAAATTATCCTTTTTATGTAGCATTACATTCCTAAGTAATAAAGCAGTTAACATGGGTATATCCTCGTCCCCCTGTTTTAATCCATATTATGTATGTTATGCTTCTTCTCAGGTACAAGTGAAGGTCTTAAAAATAACAATGGACAGCACAAAGAGAAAAAGGTAGCTTAACAATATAATTATTGATATAGATTAATGTTCTTTCAGATCATGGCTATTACATGGTAAAAAAAAAAAAGATGATTAAAAGAAGTAAGATAACACAACTCATATTCATCCATAAAATAAATTGTACCAGGTGACGTTAACTGAAATGTGACATTTGATACTGCAATCAATAAAACTTTAGGAGTGTGTTCCAAATGTCCTCTGCATTATGGTGCATTTTTTAAATGTATTATGATCACACAGAAACCATTGGTTTAATAAGATTTTATTGATTGCTGACTGATTTTCTTTTTTCACAAAAAACATTAGAATAGGTGCACTTTTCTTTTCTTCTTTGCCTGAGAAATATTTTAACCCAGATTGTATTGAATTGCTTCTTCAACCACACTGCTGTGTATTGAAGATACACTACACCTGCTTTCATTGAACAGCATAATTCATTGCAAAGTGTCTTATCTCATATTGGGAGGGTGTACATAATGGAGTATTTGAAGCAATCCACAGCTCTCATGCTAAACAGCACTTGAAAAAAGTGGATCACATGAAAGTCTGTTTTTCTCACACAGATGTGACTGATGTCCAGGTAAAAGATGTCGTTGTATCACATGCAAATCAAAACTACACTGGGTTCCCCAGTGGCTCACCTAGTACAAGCTTGGTTGCACTGAGATTGCTGATGTTGGCTGCACTGGCTTATGCGTTTCCACTGAGTTAGGGAGGATTTTGTCTGGGAATAGTTCACCTCATCTCACTTTAAACCCCCAACTGGTCAGCTTTCCCATTCTGGGCCTCGACTCAGTGGTTCTGTTCTTAGGTTTGGCAGGTGAAAGGAGGCAGTTTCAGTAGCTTGACAGCACTAACAGAGATCATCTGTTAATGATTGGTAAGTGGGTTGCATCAGTAAGTTGACATTCGAATTGGCATTGCAGATTGGGTAAATGTTTTTTTCTTTAAATATGTGTGCCTAATTATTTTTACCCCGAAATGTCCAATTACGCTCCCTCACTTCAGATATTCCCCAGAATATCTCAGCAGAACTCCAATCATATCTTCATGTAGTATTGTGGCAAAGTGGGTCATAGTGTGCAGGTGCAGGTGATCAATGAACAGACAGACAATTATAATCCAGGTGCAAAAGTTGTTTTATTAGTTTTATGTCCAGAGCCTGATGGCAAAACAAACAATAAACAATAAAGATGGTAAGTAATACAGTGGTGTGTATTACTTACTTTGTAATCCCTGGTTAGGTCCTGAAATAATAGTCCCGTTTATTGTATCCCCACATGAAACACAAAACACTATACACAAGTCAATTGAATTAGTCGTTATGGTGATATGAGTGCAGTGCTATTCCGGGTTTGTGCTGTCCTCTGGCGACAGCTCTGGAATGCGTTAGCTGTCTAATAACAACAAACAACAATTAGACAAGACAAACAAACACTCGTGATACATATATTCGAAGCAGCAATAACCTAAACAAAGGCACAGATTATGTCGCTTCGACCCCTACTTATACCGTCACTCATGACCCCTTGGTAAACGATTGCAGCTGCTCCTCCAATCCGCGGCTGCCACATCATTTCCCTTCCGGTTCGATGAGTTAGTGTACCAATGCGCCACCCCTTTTTTAAATGGCCAACTTCCTTTTAACAAAGTGTTAGGCCAAGCAGTCCAGGGTACTTTGTTCTCGTTACTTAGCACCCTCACAGGTCAGGAGGGAGATTTACCACCAAGAATCATTGTCTTTGTGACACAAGTATCTGCCTGAGCTCGCTGAGAACCTGGCTAGTGGAGTGTGTAGTAGCGTTATAAAGATCAATACTCTCTGACGATTGTGTCTCCCCAACCCTGTAGATTCCACAGTGAAGACCAACGACTTTGCACAGACAGAATGCTCCTACACACTCCCTACGTCCCTAATGAAGCTAACTGACTAATAATTTTATGTATTTCACAGGAAGCTGAGAATGAGACCTTGCCATTGAAAGATTCTGAAGGAATTGATTTCC